>NC_069005.1:6848372-6849970 GCF_001194135.2 Octopus bimaculoides | reverse complement strand
ATATATATATATATATATATATATATATATAAAATACACACATATTTGAAAACTGACTCCATGAGTGACTCACACATTTCAAGTTATACTTAGACTTCCCTCAAGAGCACATTACTTGTGGTTTCTCGTTGTTCCCTAGGAGTCTGTACGTACATGAGCGACATGTAAATCACGTTAGGCTTTGGTTGAGAATTAATCTTGGATTAAATGGAAACATGAGTAGGTACTAAAAATAACAAGTGAGTATTTGATGCAAACTCAACACACACACACACACACACAAGGATGAGAATGCAGATAACATCACTTGTGAGCCAATGCCTCTTTAGCATCCCCCACTTATCTCACTAACGAGTCATTTGCACTAATTGTACACACACACACACGACTGCCGAGAAAGGAAGGTTACTTACCTTGACATTGATAGCCCTGTTTCCAGAGACCCCTGGTGGAGACAAAAAGGAAGACATTGATTTCAAACATTTTTATCATACATCATCATCATCATCATCATCATCATTAACATTGTCATAATGATCATCATCATTATCATCATCGTCGTAACCCTGGGGTCAGACAGAAGTCATTCAGATGGATTTTCTATGGCTGCATGCACTTCCTGTTGCCAAACTTTACCTGCTCCCAAGTAAGATATTTTCCCCTGGATGTGATGCCAACACAAGGAGACACCAAAACAATATAGCCACATATACACACACATGTGACAAGGTTTATTTCAGTTGCCATCAACCAAATCCACTTAATACTTTTGTTGGCCTGAGGCTATCGTAAAAGATACTTGCCCAAGGGGCCATAAACTTCTCAGCCACCTATGTCCCCTTCTACAAAGTATAAAATATAATCTCTTCTACAGTAGGCACAAGGCCTGAAATTTTGGAGGAGGGGACAAGTCGATTACGTCAACCCCAGTGTTTCACTGGGACTTAATTTATCGTCCCTGAAAGGATGAAAGGCAAAATCGACCTCAGCGGAATTTGAACTCAGAAAGTAGTGACAGGCAAAATAGCGTTAAGCACTTCACCTGGCTGGCTAACGATTCTGCCAACTTATAAAATACAATTTTCTACTCTAAGCACAGGGCTCGAAATTTTGGGGCAGGTATTTAATTTAACTACCCCAAAAGGATGAAAGGCAAAGTCGACCTGGGCAGAATTTGAACTCAGAACGTAAAGACAGATAAAATACTGCTAAGCATTTCGCTGAGAGGGCTAACAATTATGCCAGCTCACCGCCTTTGTAATAATGTAATAAAAAGAATGTGTGTCTGAATGTATCTGTATGGCTGTGTGTGTGTGTATGCATGAAAGTGCATGGCTCAGTGGTTAGATCGTTGGGCTTACAATCATGAGATTGTGAGTTCGATTCCCAGACCGGGCTGTGTTGTGTTCTTGAGCAAGGCACTTTATTTCACGTCACTCCAGTTCACTCAGCTGTAGAAATGAGTTGCGATGTCATCCCTGGTGCCAAGCTGTATCAGCCTTTCACTTATCCTTTGGATAACATCAGTGGTGCAGAGATGGGGAGGCTGGTAATCATAAGCAACAGCTGGTCTTCCATAAACAACCTTTCCCCCCCCC
>NC_069005.1:6845866-6848140 GCF_001194135.2 Octopus bimaculoides | reverse complement strand
GTAGAAACCAAGCCAAGACAGACGCTGGAGATCGATGCAGCCCTCTGACCTGGAAAATCCTGCCAAGCCATCTGACCCATGCCAGCATGGAATACAGACACTAAGTGATGATGTGGAGGACAATGATGTATATATATATAAAGCAAAATGGTAATAGAGTGATAAAAAAAATAATAAATGTGCCCTATTAAAGCCTAGCCAGGCTCATGGGCCCGGTTTCCCGATTTCAATGGCGTATGTGTTCCCCAGCTGGACGGGACGTCAGTCCATCGCAGCAGCGTTACTCCTTTTTACCAGCTGAGTGGACTGGAGCAATGTGAAATGAAGTGTTTTGCTCAAGAACACAACGCGTCGCCCAGTTCAGGAATTGAAACCACAATAGAGTGATGGATGTGACTAATTAGTGATGCAAAAGGAAGCTGACAATTCCTTCTGGGAAGTGATCATTGAAGACGCCTTCCACAGAAAAGACAGAAAATACAGTAAGTTGGTTGAATTCTGTTAAAACAATGGACGGGGAGCAATATGCCTTCTTGCAGAGACAGGTGTTAGAAGATTTGTTGGAAACAGGTTTATCTTGATGATAGGGAGTCTTGGATTAGACACAAAGGAGATGAAAGATGTTGCCAGAAAATTATCAGAAGCCACAGAGAAAGCAAGTCATTACATCTGGCTCAAGAGGTAGGAAAAGTGGTGTAGCAAGAACAAGCATTGAGGATGGTAGAAACATTTGGCCCAGAGTCCATAACACACCTCAACAAAGCTCATGATTGCTATTTTACTCTTTCACTTGTTTCAGTCATTTGACTGCGGCCATGCTGGAGCACTGCATTTAGTTGAGCAAATCAACCCCAGGACTTATTCTTTGTAAGCCCAGAATTTGTTCTGTCGGTCTCTTTTGCTGAACCGCTAAGTTACGGGGACGTAAACACACCAGCATCGGTTGTCAAGCAATGTTGGGGGGACAAACAGACACACAAACATATACACACACATACATATATATAATATATATACATATATACGATGGACTTCTTTCAGTTTCCGTCTACCAAATCCACTCACAAGGTTTTGGTCAGCCCGAGGCTATAGTAGAAGACACTTGCCCAAGGTGCCACACAGTGGGAATGAACCCGGAACCATGTGGTTGGCAAGCAAGCTACTTACCACACAGCCAGGCAGATCTTGCACCATAATGGAAGGGACCGAAACCTCTACAGAGCTGTTCTACCAGATGATGAAACTGACTCCTACTTTCAGAGGAGCAGAACAACACCTTCAGCACCCAAGTGTTTTCCCCTAAATATACAAACTTTGGAAAATAAGCATTCCACAATTGGGAACTTACCAAATGAAGTCTCTACACAGCGAACAAAATGTTGGTTGTCTGAAAAATGTTGTCATGAATTTGTGACCATTCACTTGGTGTACACGCCGTCGCATAGCACCTCGTCGTCTGTTGAGCAGCCCCTCCTTCTCCTTAAACACTCGCTCCTTCGGAGCTTCTGAAACAAAAAAAAGATGAAAGTAGGATGATAAATACTGAAGTCCAATTTTTCTTTGAAAACATGCATTAATTGACAAATATATCAATAATGATAATAATAATTATTTCTTTATTGCCCACAAGGGGCTAAACATAGAGGGGACAAACAAGAACAGACAAAGGGATTAAGTCGATTACATCGATGCCAGTGTGTAACTGGTACTTAATTTATTGACCCTGAAAGGATAAAAGGCAAAGTTGACCTCGGCGGAATTTGAACTCAGAACGTAACGGCAGACGAAATAATGCTAAGGATTTCGCCCGGTGTGCTAACGATTCTGCCAGCTCGCCGTGCTGCATTTTCAGGATTCACATAAAATACCATATTTATATAGTAAAACGTAAACGAAATATAATAATATTTATTACTTTTTGTATCAGTGACAAACAACCCTTTCAGGATTGATAAAATAAGTACCAGTTAAGTACTGGTGTCAATGTAATGGACTTAATCCCTCCACCAAAATTGCTGGCCTTGTGCCAAAATTTGAAACCATTATTCATCATCATCATCATCGTTTAATGTCCGCTTTCCATGCTAGCATGGGTTGGACGATTTGACTGAGGACTGGTGAAACCGGATGGCAACACCAGCCTCCAATCTGATTTGGCAGAGTTTCTACAGCTGGATGCCCTTCCTAACGCCAACCACTCAGAGAGTGTAGTGGGTGCTTTTACATTATTATTATTATTATTATTATTATTATTATTATTATTATTATTAAGGC
>NC_069005.1:6841991-6843165 GCF_001194135.2 Octopus bimaculoides | reverse complement strand
GCGTGAGAAGACCCAGCAAGCCCCTTTGAAAATATGCCGTGTGTGAGAAGACCCGGCAAGCCCCTTTGAAAATATGCTGTTTGTGAGAAGACCCGGCAAGCCAAGTGAGACCTAAATCCAAGGCCTCTGCCAGGGGTGTAGCCAGCCCACTTATGCATACCTTTCCTTCATTGGACACTAAACTCCGCTCGCAAAGACCTGTTGAGGCAAGTGAAATCGAAATTGAACTAAATTTTACTAAATTCCTTGTTATGTTTGAAATCAATTGAAAGAAACGCAAAGCATCTCAACAGAAATATGGTAACGAAAGGGTTAAGTCATATGGAGGTCACTAAAACTCTTTCAAACACCAATCCCTTTACAGAATGTAAAGTAATTCGTAAGATTAGATCCCTCTCTCGATTGAAAAACAAAAACAAAAAAAGAATGTCAAACAACCTTAATTGATTTTTGTACCTTGTTGGATTCTCATCACAGGTGTCTAAATTGTTTGATTGATCCTAGAGAAATAAGCAGCCAATATGTTTACCTTCACATGAAATCTAGCTTTCTATGTGGCACCAGCACCAATGAGGTCACCCAGCAACCTGGATGATAGGATCGACTGAGGGGGAAGGGGCAGTAGTATTGAGGGAGCTGGCTTTGTGCCAACGGATGAGAGGTTGGAGTATGAGTAGAGGGACAGGAATAGGGTGCTTTGCATTAGAGGAGATACATGGGGCTACCTCAGGTGGAAAAGGAAAGGAAGAGAGAGAGGGAGAGGAAGAAGACAGAGAGGGGGGAGAGAGAGAGGGAGAGGGGGAAGGGAGAGAGAGGAAGAAGACAGAGAGAGGAAGAAGACAGAGAGAGGGAGAGAGACAGGGAGAGGGGGAAAGGGAGAGAGAGAGAGAGAAACGGAGAGGGAGAAAGTGGTAGGGAGAGAAAAAGGGAGAGAAGGAGAAAGACAGAGAGAGAGAGAGGGGAGAGAGAGACAGAAAAAGGGAGAGGGAGAGAAAGGGAGAGAGAGAAGATGGTGAAGGAAAGGGGTCAGGGCATATCGTCAAATAAAAGGGAGTTGAATATTATTTCACATTAGTCTGAAAAAGCAGGCATCTTGAGATTTGTTTGAAGACCACGGGGTCAAATTCGGTCAACTGAACATCGTTTACTAATCATGCAGAGGATTGCCCCCCCG
>NC_069005.1:6841216-6841895 GCF_001194135.2 Octopus bimaculoides | reverse complement strand
AGGTAACGAGCAGTACCAACTAAAATAATTCGGAGCAAATGCAGTTTGTGGACATGATGAAAGGCATTCAGGAACCACGTTGGGAGTGGTGAAATTGTTTTGATGTTTTTTGATTTATATTTCCCTTTTGTTATTTTTTGACATTAAATAACAATAATAAAATATCTGGGAGAATATACAAAAAATAACAACAGACGAGGACAGGTGGTGTAAATAACAAATCCTTACACAGCGGGTTACTTCTCACTTGAATTGTTTCTCATGTTACATAGAACAGGGTGTGTATCTATGTACAAGTAACTAAATAATAACTATAGAAGTTACTAAAACAGGTAGAAAGCCATGGAAAGAGTTAGTAGATAAAAAAACATGACAAAGACAATTTAACCTTTTAGCATTTAAACCGGCCATATCCGGCCAAAAGTATTCTGCCTGTTTTATGTTCAAACTGGCCAGATCTGGTCTGTCACACCAACCCTACAATATCGTTTTAAAAATTAACAGCTACCTCATCAAAATCTCATAGCTACAAGATAATGCTTGATTAGTACAAAACAATGTGGATAAAAAAGCATTAATTATGGCAGAATAATGTGAACACTAAAGGGTTAAGAGCGTTGGCTCGAAACGTAAAAGACTTTCTCACTTCCTGAGCATTAAACTAATACATCTTGTTTTT
>NC_069005.1:6839782-6841074 GCF_001194135.2 Octopus bimaculoides | reverse complement strand
CGTGCGGGTGACACGTAAAAGCACCCACTACACTCTCTGAGTGGTTGGCGTTAGGAAGGGCATCCAGCTGTAGAAACTCTGCCAAATCAGACTGGAGCCTGGTGTTGCCATCCGGTTTCACCAGTCCTCAGTCAAATCGTCCAACCCATGCTAGCATGGAAAGCGGACGTTAAACGATGATGATGATGATGACATACACACACAAGTGTATCTATGTGCATGTGTGTATGTATGAATATTGGTTATTAGTTTCAAATTTTGGCACAATTTTGGGGGTGGGAGCAAGCCAATTACATCAACCCCAGTATTCAGCTGGTATTTATTCTATCGATCTCGAAATGAAGAAATGCAAATTTGACCTTCATGGAATTTGAACACAGAGCATAAGGACAGACGAAATGCTGCAAAGCACTTCTCTCGGCGTGCTAACGATTCTGCCAGCTCGTTAACTTATGTGTATACTGAATACTTCAGTGCATCTTATATTGGTTTTATATGTTGCTGTTGTTGTTAACGCAGTTTAACCCAAGGCTTCTGTAATGAAGCAGATCTATGGCCAAAGGTATTCCATCCGTGGCCACCCTGTCTTTTTCCTCTATGCAGGAATAACAAAAGTACATTATCAAGTGTATAACATCCGAGAGAGATTAAGCTGCTATTTCTAGCAGCTCGAACAACCTGTTTGAGGGCATCCTCATAGGCTTGTTTTCCCCTGGATTTGGGTATTAGTGTTTGTGTGTGTATTGTTCCCTGTGCGTCTGCGTGAGTATATCTGTGTGCATATGCATATATATGTCACCATGTAGGCCAACCTCCTGCACTGTGCGTGTGTATTTATTGAGCATCTTGCATGTTTGTATGTGTGCTGCATGTTTCCATGTGTGTGTGTGTGTGCA
Organism: Octopus bimaculoides; assembly: GCF_001194135.2. Classification (NCBI taxonomy): domain Eukaryota; kingdom Metazoa; phylum Mollusca; class Cephalopoda; order Octopoda; family Octopodidae; genus Octopus; species Octopus bimaculoides. The sequence goes on along the minus strand of NC_069005.1, from coordinate 6,840,178 downwards.
TTTGTGCTCTTTTGCATATTTCTTTCTGTATGTATTTGTTTATATGTATATATATGTGTGTGTGTGTGTTTGTATAAATGTTTGTATGTTTGTGTCTGTATATGCCAATATATCGACCCAGTTATTGCACACCTCAGTTATTGTGTGTGTGTGTGTGTGTGTGTGTGTGTGTATGTGAGTGTGAAACAAGGAATGTGTGTGCAAATGTACATGGGTATGTGTTATGACAATGGCACATCTCCAGTATGCTATTGTGTATGTACACGTATGAGTGTCTGGTATTTAGCAACTATAAATTATATATATATAAATATATATATATATGTGTATAGATAGATAGATAGACAGATGTATGTGTGTGTGAATATGTGTATATATATATATATATATATATAT
>NC_069005.1:6836716-6839039 GCF_001194135.2 Octopus bimaculoides | reverse complement strand
CCACCACCACCAAATGCAACCACCACCACCACCACCACCACCATCATCACCACCACCGCCGCCGCCACTATCACCACCAGTTACATCATCATCTTCGCCACCACTACCACTATCTCTGTTACATCATCACCTCCAACACCACCACCACCACTATCTTTCTTATCATGATCGCTCCCACTGTAATAACTATAACCTCCATCAGCAAGGTATAACATAATGGGTTACCCATCCACCCCCTCGTTTCCACCAAAATATAAAGAATTCCATCGGGCCTCACACATTGGCCAGTTAGTTAATCGTGTAGTATTTAGTTCATCATCATCATCATCATTTTAATGTCTGCTTTTCTGTGCAAACATGGGTAGGATGGAATTTATCGAGGCAGATTTTCTACGACTGGATGCCCTTCCTGTCACCTACCCTCACCTGTTTCAAAGGTAAGGTAAGGTAATATTTCCCCGTCCCCCCGAGTTCAGATATGTTTTTGCAGAATATCGGAAATGAATAACACCGCTTGCATAACAGTGACACTCAGTTTGCAGCTATCGTGTGATGTGCTTAGACAAGGAACTCCCCACCATGTTTGTGTGTATGCATGGTGTCGAAACCACAGTAATATCTGTTCAGGCAGCTGATGATTGAATGCACATATGCTATGCTTGGTTGTGAATTTCTTATATCTTAATGTTGTTATTCTAGGTTTTCCTTCATTCTTCTGAAGCATTTGTGGATTCATAGTTTGGGGATTGCCTATTTTAGTACTGTCTGGTGTTCTTCATAGGTAACCTAATTGTCTACTCTACGCCCATCACTTAGCACAAATGCCCTCTGTCAATGCTACTCCCACCTCAGTTGAAAGGTTTTTCGCTCGAAATAATAATTTAGTGACCTCACTGGTGCTGTTGATGTGCAAAAGAGTACTCAATACACTCTGTAAAGTGGTTGGTGCTAGGAAGGGAACTCAGCCACAGAAAGCATGCCAAAGCAATCCGTAGAGTTTGGAGCAGTCCTCTGGCTCTCTAGTTCCTGTTATACCCATCAATCCTCCCATGCCAGTACCGAAGACGGATGTCAAGTGATGATGATCTGTCTGTCTGTCTGTCTGTCTGTCTGTCTATTTGTCTGCCTGTCTATATATATGTATATGTGTATACATATATATACACACACACATACATACATACACACTGACACATACATACAGACTGATAGACACGTACATTTATAAAGACACACACACACACACACACACACACCCATATCCCTCATCTCTCATTCTTTATTACTCATCCATCCTCTTCAGGCTTCCCCTCTACACCTCTTCTCCCATCACCTGTTCTTGTAGCAAAAAAAAAAAAGAGATTTATACAATTTGTGTTACATGCCTACATATATGCCATCACACACACACACACAAACACGTACTCACACACACCCAGAGTGCAACATGTAGTAAGGCAAACATGTGAAGAACCGAAGAAAACATTTAGTGTGGTGGAGGTGGAGGAATATACGTTTCCCTTTATATATGTGTATGCTGGTGTGTATACATATGTGTATGTTGGTGTGTATACATATGTGTATGTATATTTACAGGTGCACATATAATGCTTAAACATAAGCATGTATGTTTGTGTGTGTGTGTGTGAGTGAGTGTGTAAGGATAGATAGATACATACATACGTGTATATATATATATATATATACATGCATACATAGACACAGGTATATCAAATACCATACAACATACATTCTTGGTTTATTAAGATTATCTTCATCTCTAGATGATGTGCCATAATTACTAAATGAAAATTAGAAGCAGTTTCACTCGAAAGGGGGAAAACAATCTCAGAAAACAAGACCTCTCTAAAACTGACATGCCATTAAAAGATAGGACGTGTTTATTGTCTGGAGATAAGAGGACAGTGAAGGGCATGAATTTCTGGTTCAATAATCATGGCCAGTACAACAACTGACCGACCTTATCACCAGGAGCCAAAACACTTATACAAAAAGGGATAGAACACATTTATGGAGTTGTGGCCCAGGCTAGAGTAAACATATATATATATACAGGGTGCAGTGAATAAACAACTTGACAACCGATGTTGGCGTGTTTACATTCCTGTAACTTAGCGGTTCGGCAAAAGGGCCTGATGAAATAAGTACTAGGCTTACAAAGAATAAGTCCTGAGGTCGAATTGTTTGACTAAAGGCAGTGCTCCAGCATGGCCACAGTCAAAATGACAAACAAATAAAATAAAATAAATAATATATATATATATATATATATAGCGAGAGAGAGAGAGAGAGAGAGAGAGAG
>NC_069005.1:6831466-6835678 GCF_001194135.2 Octopus bimaculoides | reverse complement strand
TATATATATATATATATAATACAAAGAATATATATGCATGTATACACACATATATGTACATACTTACATCTACATGTGTATATAGATGCATATCAGGGTACAGGACATTAGAACAATGAACTACAGACAACGGAACGAGCACATAGGACAACAGATAGACTTTGTAAGTCTAGTACTTATTCTATCGGTCTCTTTTGCTGAACCTCTAAGTGACAGGGACATAAACACACCAGCATCGGTTGTCAAGCAATTCTAGGGGGACAAACACAGACACACATATATATATATGCATATATATGACGGGCTTCTTTCAGTTTCCGTCTATCAAATCCACTCACAAGGCTTTGGTCGGCCCGAGGCTATAGTAGAAGACACTTGCCCAAGATGCCACGCAGTGGGACTGAACCTGGAACCATGTGGTTGGTAAGCAAGCTACTTACCACACAGCCACTCCTGCGCCATAATTCATCTTTTTATTCTTTCTGATTAAATGTCCAAAATATTTGAATTTTCTCTCTTTAATGGTGTCTGATAAAATATTCTTTGTTTTGCCATTCTTAGTTTTGTGTTCCGTCCATGATATTCTCAGAAGTTTTCTTTATGCCTACATCTCAAAGACTATTAATGATCATCATCAACATAATCACTCTCATTTAATGCCCAGCTTCCATGTTGGCACGGCTTCCATTTCATTCTACTTTTGTTTGTGTCTATGATTCTGTTCCATAGAATTCACCATAAATAACAGTTTAATAATTATTTCCTGGTTTTGATGGCCATGCTTCTTTTATGTTAGTAGGTTCAACATTCCTCAAACGACATTCTAGCCATAATCACCATCATCCTAAATACAACTTTAAACTGTATCCAGTAGAAGGGGCCCTAGTTCAGGAATTCCAGCTTTTTCTTTTTTTTTTTTTTTTTGAGGAATATGGGACCACTTCTCAGTTACTATTATTTTCTACTCTAGGCACAAGGCCCAAAATTTTTGGGGAGGGAGCCAGTCAATTAGATCAAACCAGTATGCAACTGATACTTAATTTATCGACCCCTGAAAGGATGAAACGCAAAGTCGACCTCAGCAGATCATGGACAAGAAAGTGAAGTTGATGGTGCATAACTCCTCTTCACTTTAAACAAAGTCACCGCCACAAGTCATCAGTCTTTACTCACCATCAGATGACTAAACACTCCTTATCACTTTGACTGACGAACATGAAGTATACAGGTCCCATTTTCCAAACTTGTTTAACCTGAAAAATTTTCATAGGCGCAGGAGTAGCTGTGTGGTAAGTAGTTTGCCTACCAACCACATGGTCCCGGGTTCATTCCCACTGCCTGGCACCTTGGGGAAGTGTCTTCTACTATAGCCTTGGGCTGACCAAAGCCTTGTGAGTGGATTTGGTAGACGGAAACTGAAAGAAGCCTGTCGTATATATGTATATATATATATATATATATATATGTATGTGTGTGTCTGTGTTTGTCCCCCCAGCATCGCTTGAAAACCGATGGTAGTATGTTTACATTCTCGTAACTTAGCGGTTCGGCAAAAGAGACCGATAGAACAAGTACTAGGCTTCCAAAGAATAAGTCCTGGGGTCGATTTGCTCGAGTAAAAGGCGGTGCTCCAGCATGGCCGCAGACAAATGACTGAAACAAGTAAAAGAATAAAAGATCTTCAAACCCTTTTGAAAGAAACCGTTTTTGTTTCAAGTTTTTGTTTTCATATTTGATTTCTTTCAAACACCACCAGAATGGTGTCAATATAATCCATGGCTGACCTTTTCCAGGCAATGTTTTTATGTCATGGCTGTTTACAAGAACGAGGAATACATAAATTATCTAGGAAAGTGATATTATTGCATGTGTATGTGTGTGTGTGTGTGTGTTTTCATTGTTTGGCTTATGTTACTGTATGTAATACAAATACTGGGAGCTGGTTTGAACTTGGGACCAATTACTCCAATACATAATCCACAAGGCTATCACACTTACATTCCAGGGAGTATAATATAGTCTCAACATATACATACATATATATGTGTGTGTGTATATATGTGTGTGTATATGTGTGTAGGTATATATGTGTGTGTGTGTGTGTGTGTGTGTATGCATATATATATATATATATATATACATACACATCCATATGTGTGTGTATACATATTTGTATGGGTGCGTGTGTGTATACATTAATATTGAACAATCAGAAAGGGAGCTCAACAGTGCATTGGTGAATAAAAATTCGCAATTAATGGGTTAAGGCTACCATTGGTTTCATGCGGAGAGAGAAATCCCTTATCAATTATCAAGCCTGCCAAATTCAACATCGGTGTTCACATCCATCTTGTATGCATATATATATATGCGTGTGTGAATATATATATATATATGCATGTGTGAATACCACACCTGTTTTGCTGCTTATTATTTTGGTATGTGTGTGTGTGTATCTTTGTCTTGATGTCACATGATGGCTGTAAACGAACATTACTGTTATGCAAGCCATGCTGTTCACTTCCAGTCTTCTGTGAAGAACATGTCTGGGCCACAGAGCGAGAAATGACCTTTGCTTGGAAAGAGAAAGGGCATCTTGCTGTAGAAAAACTCGCCCGAAGAAATCCCGTCTGACTGATGCAAGCATGAGGAAAGTAAACTGCTGCTTCTTACAGGTTGAACGACCCCGTCTTAGAGGCTCTTGGTGACCGGTTTGTACAAGCAGTGCATCAGTTGTCATTAGGAAAGAAGCCAGTACAAACAGCATGTAAGGTGTCTTTAGGAAACATGCCAACCTTGTCTCAGCTCTGAACTATTTTCAAACACATCTGAACAGGATTCAAAAGGAAACACACACTCTGACTCTCTCTCTCTCCCTCACTTGCTCTCTCTTACTCCTTCTATTTTGCTCTCTACATCATACTACACAGACACAAACACACAAAACACACACATATGCAGAGTCATTCAATAATCAAGTACACAACACAGACAATTTTATTTAACCCTTCTACTGCGAAATTAAATTTCAAGGTTATTCCAAGAATGATGTTAAATGTCTACCAAAAAAATAGAATTGGTATTTTCTGCAAGTCCTGTTGTCTCAATAAAACTTGACATATCTCTTTTACTTTTTAACTTGTTTCAGTCATTTGACTGTGGCCTTGCTGGAGCACCACCTTTTAGTCAAAGAGATTGATTCCTGGACTTAGTCTTTGTAATCCTGGTGCTTATTCTATCGGTCTTTTCTGCCAAGTTATGGAGATGTAAACACACCAACATAGGTTGCCAAGCGATGGTAGGGGAGGGACAAACACACACACATAAATATATATATACACATACCGTATTTGTTGGCCTATAAGACACCTTTTTTTTTTACCCCAAGATGGCTTAAAAAATCTCCACTAAATCAACCCATAAGGCTTTGCTTGGCTCAGAGCTATTGTAGAAGACACTTGCCTAAGGTGCCATGCAGTGGGACTGAACCCAAAACCATGTGATTGGAAAGCAAACTTATGAGACTAAAATAATCTGGAGCAGATGTAGGAGTGTCTTTTTTTTAATGTTGGAAGACTAGATTGACGTTACCTGCAACTGACTATGCAATATTTGAAGATCAAACAGAAATTCACATGGCCACACCTATTATTTAACAAAATGTAATTATTTGCGAAGGTGTATAGCTCAGTGGCTTCAGTATCCTGCCCACAATCACGAGGTAGTGAGTTCGATTCCCAGACTGGGGCTATGTTGTGTTCTTGAGCAAGACACTTTATTTCACATTGTTCCCATTCACTCAGCTGTAGAAATGAGTTGCAACATCACTGGTGCCAAGCTGTATCGGCCTTTGCCTTTCCCTTGGATAACACTGGTGGCTTGGATAACACTGGTGGCTTGGATAACACTGGTGGCTTGGATAACACTGGTGGCTTGGAGAGAGGAGACCGGTATGCATGGGCGACTGCTGCTCTTCCATAAACAACCTTGCCTGGACTTGTGCCTGGGAGGGTAACTTCCTAGGTGCAATCCCAGGGTCAGTCATGACCGAAGGGGGGTCTCCTCCCCCTCCTCTTCCTATGCACACAATATTTGTGATCAGCTCTTCAAATGCCTTTCAGGGCCCCAAAGTCGTTTAAGATCTTAGGCTAGGAAAGAGCCCTTTTAGGTACAATAAAAGATTAAGCTCTGTAAGGAAGAGGCAGCCATTAC
>NC_069005.1:6828271-6830943 GCF_001194135.2 Octopus bimaculoides | reverse complement strand
TATCATGTACATTGTTTTGTCTTGGTATAAAAGATGGGCTCTACGTCAAATATTCTGTTCCATACCACAGATTTACTTATCAGTTGTTTGACCTTAATCAGTTGAGCATGTCCCTTGGTGGCTGACGATATGTTTATCTCTGATTATGAGCAGAAGTAGTGGGGGGAGCATCATAGCCATGTGTTGAGAGGAATTCTTTGGAGTTTGGATAATTCACCTTTGGAAACATGGGTGTTTTGTTCAACATCCTTAAATAAACCTTATTCAGGGACCTCTTGAGCGGAATGGGCTACTCGACCTGAAGAAAATTCTAACTGGGCCCCACCTGCAAGGTCATGCGCTGTTAATCTTGATATGAGATCACCATGTCGCGCACATATGGTTGTGATGCATGTGCCTGGTGTACCCTTATCAGACGGGTAGTCATGATGGGTATATTTTACCCCAGTGTCACTTTGATGGCATACGCTGCTCTCTCACATAATAATAATAATAATAATAATAATAATAATAATAATGGTTTCACACTCTGGCACAATGCTCTCAATCTTAGGGTAGGTGGATAAGTCAATTACTTTGACCCCAATACATGGAGTGGGGTGGATGAAGCTGGGTCGAAAGGAATATAATAAAAAAAAAAGACTTGATAACGGCGTAACATGATTCATTTGGGAATCGTGTGGCAAATATGGATTGGGACAGAGCAAAGACATGGTATGTATAAACTCCAGGAGGAGTAATTGAGAACGACAAGGTTAAGTTACCTATGGCATGTAATGATCCAATGTGATTGTGAAATTGGAAACCAAAAGCTGGATATTGTGATCATGAATAAGGAAAAAGAAAACTAGTTTAATGACAGATATTGCATACCATGGTGATGACTGAGCATAGGAAAAAGAAGGAAATAAGCCAGATATACGGGAATTTGAAGCGGGAAATTAAAAAAAAACCTGTGGTCATTTCAAAAAGGTAAGTGTTGTACCTGTTGCTATTGTTAGAGCCTTGGGAACTATATGTACCAAGTTCACAAATATATATGTATATATATATATATATATATATATATATATATATATATATATATATATATATATATATATATATATATATATATATATATATATGGTGGTTGTTTACTACTTATACAGAGTTTGACCACCTCCTGTACCTACGTCTTAGATCCATCATGGCGTCTGATGTGGCTTTTTAAACCAGACAATGTTTTGAAACAACACCCACACAGATTGAACCTCTGATTTGTACTACCAATACCTGCAGGTAAGTTCTGCTCATTGTGGATCTTAACATGTCTTTTAAAACCCCATTGGATTTGCAAGCCTTCTGGCATACACCACATTCAAACGTGTGTATATATATATATATATATATATATATAAATCAGTAAATAGTGGGGTTGTGTTAACCGTACATGGAGAAATAATAGGAAAATGAAAAATAATAAGGCAGAATGCTAAACTGAAAGCATATTTTAATATAGATGTGTAAAAAGGATTTCTAACCGGCTTTCATTGCATGGCAAATTTTCAAGAAGAGAGAGGATGAAAATGTCTTTTACAAAAAAGTAAAAAATAATATATAAAAAAATAAATATACCAATACATTATATTGTCTTTGAGCTTTTAAAGTTCAATGGTAATCCATGTAGATAATAGTTGGAAAAATTAGGAAGCATGAAATTGAGAGTTGTGTTTGGTTTAAAAAAAGAAAGGGGGCTAAAAGTTTATGTGTTAAGCAGGAAAGACCCACTTCGGTCATGAATGACATTGGGATTGTACCTAGAAAATTCCCCTCCCAGTCACAAGTCCAGGCAAGGGTGTTTAAGGAACACCAGCAGTTGCCCATGCATACCAGTCTCCTCCTCTCTTCATGCCACCAATTTTATGCAAGGAAAATGCAAAGGCTGATACAGCTTGGCAACAGAGACAACGTTGCAACTCATTTCTACAGCTGAGTGAACTGGAGTAACGTGAAATAAAGTGCCTTGCTCAAGAACACAACAGACAGCTTGGTCCAGGAATCGAACTCACTACCTTTGATTGTGAGCCTGATGCTCTAACCACTGAGTCATACACCTTCACACATGTATAGAACAGCACCCGATACCGTGAGACCCTATGCAGTATATATACACAACAAAATCACCACTCAATAGCCTAATTCAATCTATGACATTACATCAAAACGTCAAGCAAATAACAAAGTTAACACACTAAACTATGAAGCATAAAAAATGCACACAACTTTACACTCACAAAAGCATTATGTTGGACACACCCTAGAGACAGGCAGTGCAATGCGCTACTGCTGCTGATTATGATGAGACAGGCACAAGGACTGAAATTTTTGTGGAGGATGGGGGAAGTTAATTACATTACTCTTTTACTCTTTTACTTGTTTCAGTCGTTTGACTGCGGCCATGCTGGAGCACCACCTTTAGTCGAGCAAATCGACCCCAGGACTTATTCTTTGTAAGCCTAGTACTTATTCTATCGGTGTCTTTTGCCGAACCGCTAAGTTACGGGGGACGTAAACACACCAGCATTGGTTGTCAAGCGATGTTGGGGGGATAAACACAGACACACATACACATATATATACATATATACGACGGGCTTCTTTGAGTTTCCGTCTACCAAATCCACTCACAA
>NC_069005.1:6824530-6827843 GCF_001194135.2 Octopus bimaculoides | reverse complement strand
CCAGGCAGTGACCCAAAAATAATAATAATAATAGTAACATCGAAAAATACCTTAGGAATGAGAACCCAGGTTCGAAATTTCCCCAAGACACCTGATGAAGGCTGGAGGGTATATCAGCCGAAACGTTGTGTTAACAACAAACAAGATGAGGACAAATATCCGTCGAATGTAAATCAGGTCTAAACTTCTGGTTAAGATATTCCAAACCAGAAGTGTTAGACGGTTGTGAGCACATGGTACCATTCTAGATGCCAGTTGCCCAGTTTTGATTTTTACTTGGTCCCAGGCTGCAGCTCCATCAAATAGATGAGCTTGGAGAAAACATGGCTGGTAAAGGGTAACCACAATTCCAGCCCATCAAGGAATTTTGGTAATCGAGTAGTGAAACGATTACCTCTCAAAGGCATCGGTTGTCCAGGGGATATATATTTGAAGACATTTGCCAGAGGTGCTGTGCAGTGGGACTGAACCCGAACTTCATAACCACACAGCAATGCCTGTCTCTCTCTCTTTCTTTCTTTCTTTCTTTACTTTTTTTCTTTACTTCTTTATCTATTTATCAACTGCATAACAGACCAAACCAGATCTCAACATATGAAAACATGAAAGAACCAGACTGGGCTAGATGAAAATACATTAGACTAAGCTGAATAAACTATTTATTTATCAAGTGTGTAACACGCCCAACCAGATCACAACATGAGAAGAAAAGGTGTGACAAAACCTGGTTAGGCCAGGCAATAGAATAGAAAGGATAAGACTGGATAAACTGGAGGAAACCAGATACTATCCTAACCACAATGCTGTCAGCCACAGTTGCACACCATATGATTTCTATTTAAATACCAGAGCATGCAGCAATCCAGGGCCCTCAACCAGGGCTGTCTTAACAGTATTGTAGGCCCTGGCCAAATCAGTCACTGGGGCCTTTAGTATTTTTTTTTATTAACAGCAAGCCACATACATAGAACAGAATTGGGACCCTAAATGTGTGAAAACCCTGGAGAAATCAATGCACTGGACCCCAAAATATTTATTTATTAGCAGCAAGCTACAGCATGTAAAGACCAGAATTGGGGACCCTGGACCCATGTGGTACCTGAGTAACTGCCCAGTGTTCCCATGCCCTCAATCTATCTCTATGTGTGGTTGCTCGGCGTGCTAGAAATAGTAGCCAAATTTATTTATTTTTTTTTTAAGAAATGCACCGGCAAGAATGTGTTAGATAATGAGAAGTCCTACAGAAGACATGATAGCTGCAGCCAGGAATGCTTTTGATTGTAGGCCTGCTCGACTAGGTTTGGGCCCCACCCCAAGGCTTAAACATCCACCACCACCACCACCACCACCACCACTACCACCACCAAATATATTTTGTGAATATTGCAATAACAGAAATATGGAGTGCATTAACAGTAGCGCCGGTGGTGGTGGTGATGGTGGTGGTGGTGGTAGCTTTTAATTGTAACTGGATCATGTAAGAGGGGTGGGGGAGAGGAGGACGATAGTTGCAGAGGTAAATGTGTTGGTGTCAGGGTAAGAAAGTTCAGGGGGGGGGGACAAAAAAAATCCCCAAAAAAATGTGGGTGGGGAGGAGAGAGAGAGAGAGGTGGGAGTGTGATGGAGGTGTCACACTTTAAAAACCACTTTCAAAAATACCTTCTCTCTGCACACAACTGTTTCTTTTGTTCGCCACCGGACATAGAAGAGTGTGTGGGAGGGAACAGAAATTTGCTGGTAGAAGAGTGTGTGGCAGGGGGCAGTAGTGGTGGTGGTGGTAGCAGTAGTAGTAGTAGCAGTAGTAGAAGTAGTAGTAGTATTTGTAGTAGTAGTAGTGGTGATGGTTGTCATGATAGTAGTAGTGGTGGTGGTGGTGGTGGTAGTAGTAGTGGCGATGATGATGGTAGTAGTAGGAGCAATGGTGGTGGTGGTGGTGATGGTGGTAGTAGTAGTAGTAGCAGCAGCAATGGTAGTGGTGGTAGTGGTGGTGGTGGTGGTGGTAGTAGTAGTGATATTGGTGGTGTACGAGTGGTTGTGATGGTGGTGGTGGTAGTATTGATGGTGGTGATAGTAGTAATGGTGATGGTGGTGGTAGTAGTAGTAGTTAGTAGCAGGAATGGTGGTGGTGGTAGTAGTAGTGATGGTGATGATGGTAGTAGTAGTAGTAGTAGTAGTAGTAGTAGCGATGGTGGTGGAGGTGGTGGTTTAGTAGAAATAGTAGTAGTAAGGCTGTAGTACTACTGAATCTGCAGAATAATTAGATTGCCTTGTGGTATAAATTCTTCATTCCAACCTCCTGCATCTTGAGTTCAAATCCAGCTGGAATTTAGTAGCAAACTTTCATCTTTGAAAACAACCACAACCAAGATTGATAAATATGAAGTGTACACCAGGCAAAGTGCTTAGTGACATTTTATCTTTCTTTACAGTCTGAGTTCAAATTCTGCTGAGGTCAACTTAGCTTTCATTTTTTTTCAGGGTCGATGTAATCAACATGTCTCCTCTCCCAAATTGCTGGCCTTGCGCTAAAACTTGAAAATATTATCATCATTAATGACAATTAAAATGGCAAGCCAAAAGAATCGTTAGCATGTTGGTCAGAATGCTTAAACAGCATTTCATCAATCTTTGGGTTCTGAGTTCAAATTCTACCAAGGTTGACTTTGCCTTTCATCTTTTCGGGATCAATAAATTAAGTACAGGTTGCATACTGGGGTCAATCTAATTAACTGGTCCCTTGCCCCCAAATTTCAAGCCTTGTACCTATTACAGAAAGGATCATTATCAATATTATTATTAAGGCAGCGAGCTGGCAGAATCATTAGCACGCTGGGTAACGCTTAGTGGTATTTCACCTGTCACTACGTTCTGAGTTCAAATTCTACTAAGGTTGACTTTCTTTTCATCTTTTCGGGGTCAATAAAATAAGTACCAGTGGAATACTGGGGGTCAATGTCACTGACTAGTCTCTTCCCCCAAAATTTTAGATCTTGTGCCTTTAGTAGAAACGATTATTATTATTATCATTATTATTATTATTATTATTATTATTATCATCATTATTGTTATTACTCTTTTACTTGTTTCAGTCATTTGACTGTGGCCATGCTGGAGCACTGCCTTCAGTCGAGCAAATCGACTCCGGGACTCATTCTTTGTAAGCCTAGTACTTATTCTATCAGTCTCGTTTGCTGAACTGCTAAGTTACGGGGGACGTAAACACACCAGCATTGGTTGTCAAGTAGTGTTGGGGGCACAAACACAGACACACAAACATACATACACACATACATACATATATATATATATATAT
>NC_069005.1:6820299-6822799 GCF_001194135.2 Octopus bimaculoides | reverse complement strand
GAGATGAAGCGGTTTGCTCAAGAGCACAAAGCACTGCTCATTGTAGGAATTGAAATCAAAGTCTTGTGATCATGATTGCAATATCGTAACCACTACACCATGTGTCACATATATAAAGGTGAGTTTGGAGGGATACATTATCCATGCAGATACAGTATTAACTCCCAGTTAATTTCCAGTTAATGGCTAACCATTGCAGCGGAAACATGTGTTGGTCATTATAATATACTGTATATAACTATAAAATAAATTTTGTGGCTGTACGAGTCTCCATACTTTTTATTATTAATAATAATTACATATATATATATATATATATATATCACCTCATTAGCACATCGTGCCAGACCATGGATGAAAAGGAAATTCATAAGACTTCAATACATATAAATGGGGTCACTACACAACTCAAAGGTAAGATCCATCATGCTTGATAAGCACCATAGAGTGAATAACAAAAGTTATAATTTAAATGAGGAAAGAAGTCAATTTGACATTACAATCATTTATGTAAAACTAACAATATTTTAATTCCATATTTCATATAGTGTTATGCTATCCATACAATATTATGTAATACATGTCATAATGTATGGAAACACGTAATAATTCTGAAGTCCGTTCACTTCTTCAGATGTCATGATTTGAAGGTAGCATCAACCAGGTGAATGTTTTGGGAAAAGATCATTTGGGTGTGTCTGAATATGTAAATAGAACAAACACATTTAGCTTTCACTTGATATCTCGGGCAGGTTTTTCAAACAATAAATCTTCCTAAAAGGTATAGAGGTAAGTCAAAATAAATTTGAAATAAAGTCAGTTGGAATTTATTTTGTAGGTCAAAGCATTAACCGCAAAATGACTGTAAACCATTTAATGACTTTTGTAGGGGCAATAGCAGTAAGATAGAATTCTCTAAAAAAGACTTATTTTAATTCACTCACCTCTTTCTCCTATAGTCACATCAAAACCACACACTCATCAAACTTATACAAATACACACACTAACATTAAAACATCCACATACACACAGAAAGATGGATAGATTGCTATTTCATTCTCATGCTGTCCTCAATGTCTGAGGCTCTTGTGACCAATAAAAGAAATTATAATTATTATTGTTGCCAGTACCGCCAGACTGGCCCTCGTGCTGGTGGCACGTAGAAGCTCCCACTACACTCTCGGAGTGGTTGGCGTTAGAAAGGGCATCCAGCTGTAGAAACTCTGCCAGATCAGATTGGAGCCTGGTGCAGCCATCTGGTTTGCTAGTCCTCAGTCAAATCGTCCAACCCATGCTAGCATGGAAAGCGGACGTTAAACGATGATGATGATGATGATGATATATATATATATATATTGTAGTATATACATCGTCGTCGTCATCATGTAGTGTCTGTCTTCCATGCTAGCATGGGTTAAACAGTTTGACTGGAACTGTAAAACGTTGAGTCTAACTTGGCATGGTTTCTATGGCTGGATGTCCTTCCTAACGCCAACCACACCAAGAGTGTAGTGGGTGCCTTTTCGTCAGGGCTGTGGAGTTGGAGTCGGAAACAATTAAGGGGTAGCTGGAGTTGGGGTCAGTAAAACTATACCGACTCTGATTCCAATTCACAATTTCTTTATTCTTAAATATAGACCAGTGATAATATATAGGAATACTCAGAGTACAAACATATGCATATGCTTTGTGAGATATTCAGACCACAATCACTTCATTACATAAAGAGGAGTCGGAGGTGCCAATAGTACAGGAGTCAGAGTCGGATTCAAAGTTTCTTTGTGTCAGTGGCACAGGTGCCTTTTATGTGCCACCAGCACAGGTGCCTTTAATGCATCACTAGCACTGGTCACAATTATGCTTTCACTCGGCTCGATGTGTCTTCTCAAGCACAGCAAGTTGCCAAATGTCTCAATCACTTGTCATCGCCTCCATGAAATTCAACATGCATGTATATTATACATGTAATAATTAAATTATATGTTATGCACTTTATTGTATTTTGATATGCATGTGATTCCCCCCAGGCTATGGGAGAAATTGTCTTGCATGAAATGAGGTCCATCAGGCAAAACAGGGCTGGGGATCATTGTTATATATACTTTTATTTCTTCACTTGTTTCAGTCATGTGACTGTGGCCATACTGGAGCACCACCTTAAAGGGTTTTAGTTGAAGAAATCGCCCCCGGGAATTATCCTTTGTAAGCCTAGTATTCATTCTAATTCGCACACACGCACACAGACATGTGAGCTGGCTGAGTGGTTAGCACGCCGGGCGAAATGCTTAGCGGTATTTCATCTGCCGCTATGTTCTGAGTTCAAATTCTGCCGAGGTCGACTTTGCCTTTCATCCTTTCGGGGTCGATTGAATAAGTACCAGTTAAGCACTGGAGTCGATATAATCGGCTTAATCTGTTTGTCTGTCCTTGTTTGTCCCTTCTGTGTGAAGCCCCTTGTGGGTAGTAAAGAAATAACACAGACACACACACACACAACAG
>NC_069005.1:6818272-6820289 GCF_001194135.2 Octopus bimaculoides | reverse complement strand
GTGGGTAGTAAAGAAATAACACAGACACACACACACACAACAGGTTTCTTTCAGTTTCCGTCTACCAAATTCACTCACAAGGCTTTGGTCAGCCTGAAGCTATAGTTGAAGACACTAGTCCAAGGACTGAACCCAGGACCATGTGGTTGGGAAGCAAGCTTCTTACCACACAGCTATGCCTGTGCCTAGGGTGGTTACAGTAAAACAGATTGCATTGAGGGCAACATTGAAAGGTTCACAATGATGGTGGAGATGGTGGTGGTGGTGATGGTTACAATGGTATTATTTCTAATGTCCTAGAAAGGGAGCTGGTGATGGTGACAGTGGTGGAGGTGGTGGTAGTGGCAGTAGAGATGGTCTTTATCACAGATGTTACAGAGGTGTCTGTGATGGTGGTGGTGGTGGTGGTAGTGGTGGTGGTGGCAATGGTATTATCATCACTAACATCACAAGGTGGTGGGGAAGTAGGTGGTTGTAGCTAGGGGTTGTAGTTACAATGACATTATCATTAATATCATACAGGTGGCAGTGGAGGTGGTGGTGGTGGTAATGATTGTGATGGTAAGAACACTAATGTCAAAGAGATGGTGGTGGTAGCGGTGGAGATGGTGGTGGTAGGGGTGGAGATGGTGGTGGTAGCGGTGGAGATGGTGGTGGTAGCGGTGGAGATGGTGGTGGTAGTCGTGATACAAGTATTGGTGGTGGTAGGTGGTAGTTATGATACAAGTGGTGTTGGTGATGGTGGTGGTGGTGGTGGTAGCAGGTGGTGGTGGTGATGTTGGTGGCATTAGTGATGGTGGCCAGTGGGAGGTAGTATACTAATGGTGACGGTAGTGGTGTCAGTGGTGGTGGTGATGGTGTTAGTGATGGTTTTGGTAATGATGATGACAACGGCGGTGTTGATGGTAACGATGATGATAATGATGATGATGATGATGATGATAGTGGTGTTAATTAATGATGGTGACAGTTGTGGTGGTGGTGGTGGTGGTGGTGGTGGTGGCGCTGGTGGCTGAAGTGATGGTAAAAGTAAACTAGCTCGTTAACAAAGGTTAAGCTAATGATGATAATGGTAATGACAGAAGTGGTGGGAATGGAGGTGGGTGGGAGTTGGGTGATGGAGATAGCAATAGGAAAGGTGGCTATAGTTGTTTAACCCCCACCCCAGGGTCTGAGCAGACCCACAACCAAAGGCATTCAAACATGCAAGCAACCTGTTGTGGATCATGACATACAACATAATTCTGCTTTAAAAGATGGTAAGGCATTGCTTTGTGGATTTCCAGGAGATTTGCCTGCTATTTCTAGCAGGTCAAGTGTCCACATATGTACCCGACTTCGTTGTTAGCTCACAGACACAGTGACAATTGCAGCGGTGGTGGTGGTAGTGGTGGTGGTAGTGTTAATGGTGATAAGGGTAATGCTAGTGATGACGATGACAACGACAAAATGATGATGATGATGATGATAATGACAATGATGACAAAGATGATGATGATGATGGTGATGATGATCACAGGTGAGCTTCACTTTTGTCAAAAATGGTGGGGAGGCGGGGGGGGGGGGCAAGGCCGTATCTGAGACGGTTACAACCTCATCGTTATTGTCACAGGAGTGCGGCACTGGTACCTCTGCAGGACTGCTGCTGCTGCTGCTCCTGCTACTACTACTACTACTATGGCTACTGCTGGTGTTTGGTTGTTGCAGCAGTAATAGCGCCATCTACTGCCTTACATCACTGCATCACATGACAGAATATACCACTTTTTCCTTCAGTCTGCAGACACACGAACGTTGCCATCTTACCGTGACAATATACATTTGAGGGGAGTTTCTATGTGACCGCTGTTCAACCAGCTAGAAATAGTAGCCAGACCTCCCTCACTGCAACTCAAAAACCCTGAACGTCTTGAATAAAAAGACACAGTGAATGATGTAGTCCCTGATCTCTCTCCCCCTTTCTCTCTCTCTCTCTCTCTGTATGTGTGTGTGTGTATATATAATATAATATATATAT
>NC_069005.1:6817511-6818172 GCF_001194135.2 Octopus bimaculoides | reverse complement strand
TAGATAGTTTCGACAGTAATCTGGGTAGAAATGGTAAAGGAGAAATAGATGGATAGATAGACAGATGGATAGACAGTTATTAGTAGATGGACAGATGGATAGACCAGATGGAGAGAGGAAAAGTTGAAACGAAATATATACAGGATGATAAAAGGAGAAAATAAAACAGATATAGGGGAAACAATGTAACAAAAGTAGAGTAAAACTAGGAAGCTACAGATTAGATAGAGTAAAAGACAAGAGACGAGGAAGAGGAGAGAGAGAGGGGACAATGTGTAAGAGAGGGGTATAGAATGAGAGAAAGAGGAAGAGTTACAGAAACACAACAGATCTCTACAGAATGTCTGAAAGAATGACTCCGAAATGAAAGTGAGAGATGGAATTGAGTGAAAGATGGGTTTGAGTGAAGGGTGATGGAGGAGTGAGTGAGAGAGAGAGATGAGTGAGAGGAGGAGGGGGGGCAAGAATTGTTGTGAAAGCATGAGAAAAGAATAGGAGAGAGAGAGAGAGAGAGTGGAAAGTGGAATAGAGAGAGAGAGAGAAAGGGACGAAGGAAGAGTAAAAACGAGGTAAGGAGGTAAAAGAGAGAGTCTGAACAGAAAGCTGAAAAGAATGAACGTGTGTGTGTGTGTGTGTGTGTGTGTGTGTGTGTGTGTGTGTG
>NC_069005.1:6813328-6815468 GCF_001194135.2 Octopus bimaculoides | reverse complement strand
GGACATAAACACACCAGCATCGGTTGTCAAGCGATGTTGGGGGGACACACATAGACACACAAACACACACATATATATATATATATACATATACATATATACGATGGGCTTCTTTCAGTTTCCGTCTACCAAATCCACTCACAAGGCTTTGGTCGGCCCGAGGCTATAGTAGAAGACACTTGCCCAAGGTGCCACGCAGTGGGATTGAACCCAGAACCATGTGGTTGGTAAGCAAGCTACTTACCACACAGCCACTCCTACGCCTATATATTTTTTTTTTATTTTTATAATTTGTATATATTTATTTTATTATAAACGCAAAACAACACCACGGAGGGATCAACGAAAGCTTAAATAATCCTTTGAAATTTTTGGTGGGAGGGGACCAGTCAATTACATTGACCCCTGTGATTCACTGGTACTTAATTTATCGACCCCAAAAGGTTGAAAGGCAAAGTCGACCTCAGCGGAATTTGAACTCAGAACGTAAAGACTTTGAACTCAGGACGTATTCTCAGCAAATTTTCCTCATGGTGAACTTAGCTCACAGTGAACTTTCTATCATAGTTTTTTTCTCCAGTCTATACCCAACTTGGGTGTCTTATCTTGCAGATACTTTCTGACCTCACTGGTACCACATAAAAAGCACCCAGTACACTCTGCTAAATGGTTAGCATTAGGAAGAGCATTCAGCTCTAGAAACCATGCCAAAGTAGACAAAGAACCTGGTGGACCCTCTGGCTCATTTGTTGTAATTAAACCATTCAACCCATGCTAGTGTAGCAAACTCATAAGAGGCGGACAGAGAATGTAGGTTCGTTTGTCCAAACAGGAGAAATTATTGATTTCTCATTGGTTAAAAATTACTGCCCATATATGGATTCTGAACTTTGTTGAAGAAGTCTTTCACGAAATACGGTAAAAACCCTGATTTTTGGGAAACTCTCCAGTGATCGTTGGACCGCCACTCAAATCCACGACACTCACCCGCTTGAGTATTGGCTAATATTTATGCCATGTTCAATACTCAATTCCAACACCAGCATGAAAATATGGATGTTAAATGATAATAATGATGATATACATACACACTATTGTGTATATACACACACACACACACACACACACACACAAATATATATACATGTATACAGATGAGTATGTAACTATAATCTCAGTGTCATGTATATGGCATCTGCGAAATCGTATTCGTGGCCGTTACCAATGTCATGCAAATGGCACCTGTGCTGGTGGTATGTGAAAAGCACCCATTACACTTTTGGAGTGGTTGGCATTAGGAATGGCATCCAACTGTAAAAACCATGCCAAATTAGACTGGAATCTGGTGCAAACTATGTAACCCATGCCAGCATGGAAGGCAGACGTTAAATGATGATGATGATGATGATAAATGATGAGATTTATATATGTGTGTGTGTGTGTGTGTGTGTGTGTGTGTGTGTATACACGTATACACATTTCTTTTATTTGTTTCAGCTATGCAGTTTCAGACATGCTGGAATGTAACTGGTTGTTGCCAGTGCCGCCTGACTGGCTCCTGTGCAGGTAGCACGTAAAAAGCACCATTCGAGCGTGGTCGTTGCCAGTGTCACCTGTCTGGCTCCTGTGCCAGTGGAACATAAAAAGCACCCACTACACTCTGGGAGTAGTTGGCATTAGGAAGGGTATCCAGCTGTAGAAATCTTGACAGATCAGATTGGAGCCTAGTTGCAGCTTCCTGGCTTGCCAGACCTCAGTCAAACCGTCCAACCCATGCCAGCATAGAAAGCAGACATTAAATGATGATGAATATGATGATATACATATATATATATACACACATGTATGTACATGGTCTGATCAATAGTAATTCTTACAATCAGGTAACTAATTTCATGTTATTACATAACTGACTTCACAATTTGGATATTCATAAACTTATTGGGAATTCCTAAAAACAAGATCCTTTGTAAGACAGTTCGGTATTCTCAATAAATGCACAAAAACCGTTTTAAGGGCTACATACTTTGTATTGTTGTTACTGGATTAGCGAAAACAATTATGAGAACAGAACCAAGGGATAAGCCCCACTTTTCCGAGAATTACTGGGTACATCAGCTAGTGTATGTATAATATATAT
>NC_069005.1:6808079-6809272 GCF_001194135.2 Octopus bimaculoides | reverse complement strand
AATAACGGATGATCAATTCAAACCAATGTGGATAAATAAGCATTACATTTGACAGGGTAATATGAATGTTAAAGGGTTAAACCAGCCATGTCTGGCCCAAATATCCTATCTATTTTATGTTCAAACTGGCCAGATCTGACTTCTCGCACCTACCTTACAATATCATTCTAAAAACAATCACATCATTGAAACCTCAAAGCTGTGAGATAACGGATGATTAATTCAAGCCAATGTGAATAGATAAGCATTTCATTTGACAGGGTAATATGAATACTAAAAGAGTTGAATGTGCAAATCAAATTAAGAGAATTCGTTTAGGATTCCCAGAAGCCTGGGAGAGAGACAACAGTATCAGTTGATTAAAACTATTCCTCGTCCTAGAATTGTTATTTAATTTTATTGCGTCCCAGAATGATGAAAGAAAAAGCTGATTATAGTGGGATTTCAACTCAGAACATAAAGGACCGTAATTAGATACTACAAGGCATTTCGTACAACCCTAACAAATCTGCCAATCCACCATCTCACTTAACCCTTTAATGCTCAAATTATTCGGTCAAATGTGTTGCTTATTAATCCACATTGTTTTGAATTAATCATGCATTACCTAGTGGCTTTGAGATTTCGATGATGTGATTGTTTATTTTTAGAGTGTTAGCATTGGTTAGGGATGACAGGCTAGATACGGCCAGTTTGAATGTAAAACATGCAATATTTGAGCCAGATTTGACCGATTTAAACACTGATTACTTCAATCCTTTAGCCTTTAAACCAGCCATATCCAACCCAAATTTTCTACCTGTTTTATGTTCAAACTGGCCCAATCCAGCCTCTCACATGTACCGTACAATGTCGTTCTTAAAATAAACAATAGATGCAGGAGTGGCTGTGTGGTAAGTAGCTTGCTAACCAACCACATGGTTCCGGGTTCAGTCCCATTGCGTGGCACTTTGGGTAAGTGTCTTCTACTATAGCCTCGGGCCGACCAAAGCCTTGTGAGTGGATTTGGTAGACGGAAACTGAAAGAAGCCCGTCGTATATATGTATATATATATATATATATATATGTGTGTGTGTGTATGTGTTTGTGTGTTTGTGTTTGTCCCCCAACATCGCTTGATGGTGTGTTTACGTCTCCGTAACTTAGCGGTTCGGCAAAAGAGACCGATAGAATAAGTACTAGGCTTACAAAG
>NC_069005.1:6806712-6807338 GCF_001194135.2 Octopus bimaculoides | reverse complement strand
TATGTCAAAACAGACATGGTGTCTGGGCAGCTCCTGTCAAACCATCCAACCCATACCAGCATGGAAAACGGACATTAAATGATGAAAAAATGATGAACTATGTGTGTGTGTGTGTGTGTGAGATGGGCTTCCACACAATTTCCATCAACCAAATCTACTCAGAATGCATTAGCTGGTGCCCAGGGCTATAGTAGAAGACACTTTCCCAAAGTGGCCTGTAGTGGGACTGAACCTGGAATCATGTAGTTGCAAAGCCAAGCTTCTTAACCACACAGCCACATAGGGTTTCTTTTATAAGTACATGTGTATTTGTGGGTGTGCATGTGTCCATAAATACACTTGTATACGTTTTTTACATTACCATATGTGCGTGTGTGTGTGTGTGTGTGTGAAGGAGAGTAAAGAAAAAAAACAGAAGAGACAGTAAGAGGTAGAGAGTTGTGCTCTTATTTCAACAAAACACAATTTAATGAAGAGCTGGTTTCTTTACACTTATTATAATCTAACATACACAAACTAACACACACACACACATAGAGAGAGGGAGAGGGAGAGAGAGAGAGAGAGAGAGAGAGAGAGAGAGAGAGAGACATATGCTCATACACAACCTACAACACAAATGTGTA
>NC_069005.1:6801904-6806702 GCF_001194135.2 Octopus bimaculoides | reverse complement strand
AGAGAGAGAGAGAGAGAGAGAGACATATGCTCATACACAACCTACAACACAAATGTGTATACACACAAACAGATGTTTAAATTTACACACACACACACACACACATTTGGTCACAATACAGCTTACTCTATAAGAGGTCACCGCCAATTGTTTTTAAGTGCCCACTTGGAGATCACAGTGGCCATGATATGACACAAGTCTCCCATTCTCTCATGCACACACACACACAAAAACCATTAGTAGATAAAAAAAAATAACAGCCACTACCTTGCAATACACATACACACATCATTATCATCCTCATCATTTTAATATCCACATCTCCATGCACACCTGGCTCAGACAGAGCTTATTGAGGTGGATTTTCTAGGGCCAGAAAGTCTTTCTTGTTGCCAACCCTCACCAGGTTCCAATCAAGGTAAAACACCTTCTAATTAGCACAGTAGAAGGTCTCCCTCTGCCCTGGTGAAATATTTTTTCTGCTTCAGTGAACATTCCCTTATTGGCTCCATAGAGATTCTCTTGTTTCCTCAATAGAAAGTCCCTCTTTAGTGGAAGCACCCTAATTACTTTGTCAGATCATTAACACTAATTAATCTTGCCCAAGTTGATAGATTTTTGTCATCATGATCATCATTAGTTAAAGATTGCACCTAGTAAGATCCCCTTCGAGGCACAAGTCTGGGTAAAGTTGTGCATGGAAGACCAGCAATCACCCATACATACTAGCCTCTCCTCTCCATGCCACGGCCACCAATGTTGTCCAAGGGAAAGGCAAAGGGTGATACAGCTTGGTACCAGTGACGTCACAACTCATTTCTACAGCTGAGTGAACTGGAGCAACGTGAAATAAAGTGTCTTGCTCAAGAACACAACACAGAACTCAGTCCGGGAATCAAACTCACAAAGACCCCCTTCGGTCATGACTGACCCTGGGATTGCACCTAGAAAGTTCCCCTCTAAGGCACAAGTCCAGGCAAGGCTGTTTATGGAAGACCAGCCTGGTCTGGGAATCGAACTAACTACCTCTTGATTGTGACCTTGTTGCTCTAATCACTGAACCACCATCATCATCATCATCATCATCATTATCAGTTAACCCTTTGGCATTCAGATTGTAATGCTTATTAATTCACATTGCTTTGAATTAATCATGCATTATATACATACATATGTGTGTGTGTATATATATATATATATATATATATATATATATATATATCCGCGCACACAGACACATGCACATACACACACACATCCGACAAACTTCTTTCAATTTCTGTCTACTAAATCCACCCACAGGGCTTTGGCCAGTCTAGGGCTATAGTAGAAGACACTTTACCCAAGGTGCTCCGCAGTGGGACTGAACCTAGGACCATGCGGTTGGGAAGCCAACTGCTTACCACAAGCCATGCCTGTACCTTATAGCTAAAAACAATGACATTTAAAATGGAATCAAACCCCTCTGTCTCTACATCAGACACAGCATTTACCAGATAAGCCAACAATTAGAACAAAGAAGTCTTGAAATCCAATATGTCATCTGATTTTTTTTTATATATATATATATATATATACAGTCAACCAGCTGTTGCCGACTGACCATTCTTGTGGCATTCATGAGTTGAAAACAAATGAGAGGGGGTGGAGGATCTCATACATTTCCCACTGTGATCAACTTTACTTTTTTCCTTTCTAGAAGCATTTAAACCAGCCATATTCAGCCTAAATAGTCTGCCTGTTTTATGTTCAAATTGGCCACATCTGGCCTCTCACGTTTATCCTACAATGTCATTCTAAAAATAAACAATCACATCACCAAAATCTCAAAGCTACAAGATAAATACAGGATTAAGTTAAAACAATGTAGATAAATAAGCAGTACATTTGATAGAATAATGTGAATGGCAAAGGTTTAAACCTGCCGTATCCTGCCTAAGTATTGTACCTATTTGTGGAGACACAATGGCCCAGTGGTTAGGGCAGCAGATTTGCGGTCATAGGATCGCTGTTTCGATTCTCAGACCGGGCGTTGTGAGTGTTTATTGAGCGAAAACACCTAAAGCTCCATGAGGCTCTGGCAGGGAATGGTGGCGAACCCTGCTGTACTCTTCCACCACAACATTCTCTCACTCTTTCTTCCTGTTTCTGTTGTGCCTGTAATTCAAAGGGTCAGCCTTGTCACACTGTGTCACGCTGAAATATCCCCGAGAACTACGTTAAGGGTACACGTGTCTGTGGAGTGCTCAGCCACTTGCACGTTAATTTCACGAGCAGGCTGTTCCGTTGATCGGATCAACTGGAACCCTCGACACCGTAAGCAACGGAGTGCCAACAACAACATTGTACCTATTTAATGCTGAAACCAGCCAGAGTTGGCCTCTTGCACATACCAACAATGACATTCTGAAAGTAAACAGTTACACCACTGACATTTCAAAGCTATGAGATAAAACAGGATTAATTCAAAACAATGAGGAATAAATAAGCTTTACATTTGACAGAGTTAATCTGAATGCTAAGGGGTTAAACCAGTCATATTCAGCCCAAATTTTCTACCTGTTTTACATTCAAACTGGCCTGATCTGGTCTCTCACACCGACCCTACAATGTCATTCTAAAAATAAACAATCATATCATTGAAATTTCAAAACTATAATCAGTGGAAACTTGCTAAGGGGCAAGTGGACAGCAGCAGAAATCTTCAGGGGAAGAACTCCCATCAAGCAAATGTTTCAACCTGACACTCTAAGGGAACTGAGCCCACCTAGGTAGTGACTCCTATGTCTCCTCCTGCTGTTATTTAAATGCCACCTTCAGCAGGGATTGAACTTGAAACCTTTGGGTGAGCAATGAGGTAATGTTTGAATATTTCAAAACAAACATGAATAAATAAGTGCAGGCATGGCTGTGCAGTAAGAAATTTGCTTCCAAACCACATGGTTCCAGATTCAGTCCCACTACGTGGCACCTTGGGGGAGTGTCTTCTTCTATAACTATCCTTGTGTATGGATTTGGTAGATGGAAACTGACAGAAGCCCATGGTATACGTGTGTGTGTGTGTGTGCATGCGCATCTGCCAGATGATGATGAAGATCCGGCCTGCATCCACAGACATGAAATTAGCAATTGAAAGACAATATCCAAGCAAGCTTCACCAGATGATGATGATGAGGATGAAAACTACATTATCATCGAATGTGTCCTGTCTTGATATTCAAAGTGTTATAGTGCAATAGCTGCTTTTTCTAGCAGGCTAAGCAACCTCAGAGAGGTTCACCCATCAATTGAACAAATAGTAGAACAATTTATTCAAATCTAGATGGAGTCAACTTTGTGCTTCTGGGGATCAATAAAATAAAATATCAATCAGGCAGCTGGATCTTTTTAATCAACATCTTTTCCACAAAACTGGTCTACTAAAACTAGCAGCCAAATCCCCCTCAAAATCACAACCTACATTTTTTTAAAAACAAGGGGGAATGTATCATTGAAAGACCTATTTCAATAATACTTTCTAGCAATGGCTTTGCATGTATAAGAGAAAACAGGCACTTCGGCAATGTGAGTTTAGATCTCACCGAAAGTCAACTCTGCATTTCATCCTTTCGATGTTGATAAAGAAAGAACAGTCACAGGCAGGGGACCAGTGGAATGTTTGTCCTCATTGCAGTATGAGTTTGGATTCTTTGAGTTCAAACAGTAATACCTTCAACAGACTCGGTAGCAAGCTGTATTAGCTGTGCTCCAGAGGAGTGGACAGGGGTATCCTGCAGTTATTCGCAACTGATGGGGTTCGACAAAGAAAGGTGAAGAAATAAAAGAAAAGAAATCATTCCGTAGACCTGCTTCATGGAAAGCAATTGTGCAGATGCAGACACTCAGAGTATCTACAACAAATGACAAAGGCTACGGATTGTTGTTATTCAAGAATGGTTAGTAACCGAGATCCATAAATACAGTGGTGACCAACACTCATAATAAATGGGATTGTCACAGTTAAGTGTTACAAGCACCAATCACAAGATAAAGGAATGTAAAGAATGTGTGTGTATGTATGCTTGTGTGTGTGTGTGTTTGTGTGTGCGTGTGCAGATGATTATGTATGTGTGAATAAGTGCGCGGGGAGTGGTGTGATATATAAATATATATGTATGTATATATCAATAATGAAGTGTATGTATGAAATGTGTGAGAAAAGTAAGTTCTGTGTGCATGCATGCGTGTGTGTGTGTGTGTGTGTGTGTGTGTGTGTGTGTGTGTGTGTGTGTTAGGAAATGTTGAAATACCTGTGTTATTGTGCTAAGAGCTCAGTGGATGAGAGAGAGGGGGGAGGTTGCAGAGCAGCTGGTTGCTGGGAACAAGTGTCGAAGTGTGTTGGGAACAAGTGTCCAAGTGTGTTGGGAAACGTAAACAAGGATCATGTCCGGTTGATGGATACTGCTTATCACAAAGGATCAACACGTCTGTGTGCGTGATTTGTAGAAGGAAATGCATGGAGTCCTGCAGGCCTGGTCAGCCATAAAAGAAGCCACTGGGAATCAACCCCTTGTAAAGAAATGATACAGCTATTGTTGACACCAGGACACATGAAGGCTGTGGAAAGAAAGGTGTGCCGTTCAGTTGGAGGATTGAAAAGGCCATGTCAAAAGACTTCATACTGTGGCACCGGTTCCTTCTGCCAGCCCCAGCACAACTGTGCATTATGCAATAAAATGTGCAAATGTTTGGCAGGGCTTAAGAGTCATTTAAGGGCCTCACACAGCATTATCAATGACCTATTTCAATAATACTTTCT
>NC_069005.1:6798191-6801437 GCF_001194135.2 Octopus bimaculoides | reverse complement strand
TTGTGAGTGGATTTGGTAGACAGAAACTGAAAGAAGCCCATCGTATATATGTATATATATGTATGTGTGTGTATGTTTGTGTCTGTGTTTGTCCACCCAACATCGCTTGACAACCGATGCTGGTGTGTTTACGTCCCCGTCACTTAGTGGTTCGGCAAAAGAGACCGATAGAATAAGTACTAGGCTTACAAAGAATAAGTCCTGGGGTTGATTTGCTCGACTAGAGGCGGTGCCCCAGCATGGCCACAATCAAAAGACTGAAACAAGTAAAAGAGTATATATATATATATATATGTAAATGCATGGTGTCGATGATGCTGAGCTGATGAGAGAGCTCCATCCTACTGGGCCAACAGGTATGCCCATACCAAACAACAATGGCCTCTCTACTGGGTCAACAAGTGTGTCCATACCAAGTGTTGGTTCAGACATTCCATGCTTCATTGCAGCTGAGTGATTCGTATTGCAAAATGCAACAATGAATTGGACAGAGAAATGATTTAATTAGCCAGGTATGGCTAGGCACAGGTGTAGCTGTGTGATAAGAAAATTACTTCCCAACCACATGGTCTCAGGTTCAGTCCCCACTACATGAAATCTTGGGCAAGTGTCTTCTACTATAGCTTCAGGTTTGACCAAAGCCTTGTAACTGGATTTGGTAGATGGAAACTGAAAGAAGCCTACCATATACATTCATACATACATGTGTGTGTGTGTGTGTGTGTGTGTGTGTGTATAAACATGGGTGTTTGTGTCTCCTTCTCTTGATGTCACATGACAGTTGTAAACAAATGTCACCAACATACAAGCAGTGTCCTTCATTTCCAATTTTCTGTGAAAACATGTCCATCACAGGGAAATATTACCTTGCTTGGAAACAGGTGAGAGTTGGTGACAAGAAGGGCATCTGGCCATAGAAAGTGCACATAACAAATTCCATCTAACCCATGCAAGCATGGAAAAGCATATCACCCTTCATCTATATCGAGAATCATGAGATTTTTACTACAGTCAAATCTCCTTTAATCACACCTATTATCTAAAAAAAAAAGAAAGACATATAAGATAACATAGCCCAAGCTATGCTATATTTTGCTTGGTTAGAATAGATGGGATAGCCACAGACTGGAATGTCTTTCATTATAGATCTACTGGCTCCCAAAAATGACCTGGAATTAACCATTTAGCATTCAGATTTCCCTGTCAAATGTTATACTTACTTATTCCCATTGTTTTCAGTTAAACATGCATTATTTCATAAATGTGAACGTTCAATGATTGTTTATCTGTATGTAGAATGACATTGTAGAGTAGGTGTGAGAGATTAGATCTGGCCAGTTTGAAAAAATAAAACAGATAAAAAACTTGGGCCAGATATGGCCAGTTTAAGTTAAAGAGTTAAAAAAAAAAACAGCAATAAATAAAATGTTATAATTTCGAACCAATAAAGAGCCTGGAAAGTGGTCACATACCTATTAGAGATAACAGCCAAATTTTTATCAAATTACACTTTACCTATGAACAACAAAAAAAAGGCACTGAAGATAAATGGTGTGGTCTTCCAGCATGCCAGGCCAGTCAAACTGTCCAACCCATGCCAGCATGGACAATGGACGCTAAATGATGATGATGTGATACACTACATTTGAATAAAAAAAAGATAGGATAGTCATAGTTGAAATCCTTTAGACTTTGGGTCAGTACTGACTCGGGGTTAAATGATAACTTTAATCATTTTGAAGTAAAGGTGCATGGATCAATGGTTAGAGTGTCAGGCTTACAATCATCAGGTAATGAGTTTGATTCCTAGACTGGGCTTTCTGTTGCGTCCTTGAGCAAGGCACTTTATTTCACGTTGCTCCAGTTCACACAGCTGTAGCAATGTGTTGCAACATCACTATTGCCAAGCTGTATCAGCTTTTGTCTTTTCCTTGGATAACATCGGTGGCACAGAGAGGGGGAGCTGGTATGCATGGGCGACAGTTGGTGTCTTCCATGAACAACCTTGCCTGGACTTGTTCCTCAGAGGGGAACTTCCTAGGTGCAATCCCATGGTCATTAATGACCAAAGGAGGTCTTTACCCTAACCGTTTTTATACCAACCTGTCTGAGACCATCCCTTGTACTAAGATACAAACTTCATATTATAAAATAATTGAAATTTAAATGTTTCATTGAAGTTCCATAATAATTTATATTTCAAACAAAAGCTTAATAGTGACAGTTATTTTACTAAATTCTTCACCATTTGTTTCCCAACCACATGATTCTGGGTTCAGTCCCACTGTGTGGTTGGTACCTAGGGCAAGTGTCTTCTACTGAAGCCTTGGCCAACCAAAGCCTTGTGATTGGATTTGGTTGACAGAAACTGAAAGAAGCCTGTCATATGCATGTGTGTGTTTTTGTCCCCCACAACCACTCGACAACCGGTGTTGGTGGGTTTATGTCCCCATGACTTAGCAGTTAGGCAAAAGAAACTGATTGGATAAGTGGCAGGCTTTAAAGACAAAAACATAAGTACTGAGATCAATTCGTTCAATTAAAATTCTTCAAAGCAGCACCCCCCGCATGGCTGCAGCCTAATGGCTATAACAAGTGAAATGGAAGAAAAAAACTTTGCAAAATTAACTGAAAGAAAGACTGTATATTGAGAGAAAAATGGAAAGAGAAGAGCTAAATATTGCAGAGATTATAAGAGCTTGTTTCAAGCAACAAGGCAGCTTGGAAGGGATCCTTCAGTTTGCAAGAAATAGCAGCTAAATTACCTTAGATAGACTGACTAAAAAAAGGGAGGGATGGTTGCAGCTGCAATGTATTGCATGGATTTGCCAAAATGAATGGAAAACTGTTACTCTTCCATCCCAGACTGGTCAACAGAAGAGGGCCAATTATTCTTCATGACAATCTTTGACCACACGTTTCACTAATGATGCTCCAGGAGTGGAAGGAACTTGGCTATGAAGTTCTTCCTCAACCAACGTATTCCCCAGACCTTTCTCCTACCGACTACCACTTTTTCAAGCACCTTGATAGTTTCCTGCGAAAGAAGCAGTTCAAAAATCAAACCGATGTTGAAAGTACGTTCAAATAGTTCATCAGCTCCAGAACTCCAGATTTTTATGTTACCGGAATAAACAAACTTGTAACTCACTGGAAAAAATGTATTGATTGTAATGGAACTTTGATGAATAGAATTTCCACATTGTTGAAATATATTGAGATGAATTTTGTTTCAAAACGTTGCTT
>NC_069005.1:6796391-6797254 GCF_001194135.2 Octopus bimaculoides | reverse complement strand
TAGAAAAGCTGAAGAGCCGCTGCAGTAAGTGTGTGAATCTGGGAGGGAAATATGTTGAATAAAACCCTAATTAACTGATCCTCCTGTATTTTCTTTTACCGAAAGCCAGGAACTTTTCAGTGCCCCCTTGTGTGTAAAGGATAAAGACCCCTTCGGTCATGAATGACCATGGGATTGCGAGCAAATTTGTTTATGGAAGACCAGCAGTCACCCATGCATACCAGCCTCCCCTCTTCACACCACCGATGTTATCCAAGGGAAAGGCAAAGGGGCCGATACAGCTTGGCACCAATGATGTCACAACTCATTTCTACACACTGAGTGAACGGGAGCAATGTGAAAAAAAGTGTCATGCCCCAGAACACACCACAGCTCAGTCCAATAATTGAACTCACTACCACACGATTGTGAGTTTGACACTCTAACCACTGAGTTGAGTGCCTTCACTATATACCGCCTCATGTATATATAACAAACAATTTGTTTCATTCAAATCCGGTTTCTGTGGAGAAGGCAGTTAATAAACACCTGTACAGTTTTTCCTTTTGTAAAAACCAGGCGCCTTTCACACAAAGTTGTTTATTCATTTCAGGTCTTTCAAAGTCTGTTTAACCTGAACTAAGACACTACTACTATAAACACACCACACGTACACATGAAGGCATATATATATATATATATATATATATATATATATACGGGTGTAGCAGTGGTTATGTGTTAAGAAGCTTGCTTCTTAACCATGTGGTTCCGAATTCACTCCCACTGCATAGCACCTTGGGCAAGTGTCTTCTACTATAGCCTTATGAGTGGATTTGTTAGATAGAAACTGAAAGAAGTCCATCGTATATATATATATATAT
>NC_069005.1:6793300-6796291 GCF_001194135.2 Octopus bimaculoides | reverse complement strand
GCTTCCCAACCACATGGTTCCGGGTTCAGTCCCACTGCGCGGCACCTTGGTCAAGCGTCTTCTACTATAGTCCTGGACTGATTAAAACCTGGAAGTGAATTTGGGAGGCAGAAACTGAAAGAAACTTGCCGTGTGTGTGTTTGTTTGTTTACATCTGTCCTACCTCAGACAAAAGTCACGACATGAAGTGGTGTTGTCATTTGCACTTTTGTCAATAAACAGCCCATTCACATCATGTTTTTGAAGCCCCTTGAATTGAGAAATCCCTTACTTTATAACAGGTAAGGGTTAGCATCCCCCTGTCTAATGTTGCTCTTCACTTTTTTTCTGTGCTGCCAGTCATCACCTCCTCTCCCTTGAGCCACTTCTATTGACATCTGTCTCTCATTCTTATCATTTTCTCACCATTTTGCTAATTTCTATTTCAAGATCTTTATATTTGCTCAGTTTTTGGTCGGTCTTGACAGATATGTTTATATCAAATGGGACAGTCATATCAATGAGGAGTCATGATTTTTGTCTGAAGTCTTTCAATATAATGACTGGCCTATTTGCATCTCTCTTTCTGTCAGTTTGAACAGTGAAGTTCCAGAGGAGTGAGATGCGATCATTTTCAAGCACTGGTGGTGGTTTGTGTTCCTACCAATTTCTATCATGGAGCAGGTCCAAGTTTTGCAAATTACCCAGTGAATATACTGAGCTGCTCTATCATGCCTGTTGAGATACTCTGGAGGCGCAAGAAGACTGCACATGGAGACAACATGATCAATGGTTTCATTATTATTATTATCATTATTATTATTATTATTATTATTATTAAATACCTGTGTTTTTTTTTTTACTTCTCTGAAAAGCCTTAACATGTTTGTTTTTGTTTTTGTTTCTTTGACAGCTGTGTTTGGAGCCTAGTGGAAGTTTACATGTTAATGTGGAATTGCTGAATGGATCGTTCTCAGACGGTGAGTACCACTTGTTAGTTACGCTTCTCATTTGTCTTGACTGTTATCCGTTCCCTCTGACGCTATTGTTTGGTCGCCATTCTTTGAGGCGGTGCAGGGACCCGGGGATCACCATCAAGGAGTTTGGATTTTGTGTGCATGTGTGTGTGTGTGTGTGAGGGTGGGTTAGGGTTAGGGTTTCATCACACGAAGAAACAATCATGGGTTTCGAATAAGGTCAGCAGATGCATTCATTCATTCTTTGCTTAGTTTGTTTGGCCAATCATCATCATCGTCGTCGTTATCATCATACCAATCAGCATCAGCATCATCATCATCATCATCATCATAACCATCATCATCATCATCATCGCCATCATCATAACCATCATCATCATTATCATCATCATCATTGTGATCTTCATCATTATCATTATGATCATCATCATCTTCATCGCAATCACTGTCGTCATCATCATCATAATTATTGTCATTACCGCCATCCTCCTCCTCCTCATCATCACACACGTATACACACTGTAAATTAGTTGGCATTTGGAAGGGCATCCAGCTGTAGAAACCATGCCAAAGCTGACACTGGAGCATGATGCAGCTCCGTGCCTCACTGGATCCTGTTGAATGGTCCAGCCACTCTCAGCATGCAAAATGTATGTTAAATGATGATGATGATGATGAGAATGATATACAAACCACATGGCTCCGGGTTCAGTCCCACTGTGTGGCACCTTGGGCAAGTGTCTTCTACTATAGCCTTGGGCCGACCAAAGCCTTGTGAGTGGATTTGGTAGACAGAAACTGAAAGAAGCTCATCATGTATATATATATGTGTGTGTGTGTGTGTGTGTGTATGTGTTTGTGTGTCTGTGTTTGTCCCCCCAACATCAGTTGACAACTAATATTGGTGTGTTTACATCTCTGTAACTTTGCGGTTCAGCAAAAAATACCGATAGAATGAGTACTAGGCTTACAAAGAATAAGTCCTGGGGGTCGATTTGTTCAACTAAAGGCAGTGCTCCAGCATGGCCACAGTCAAATGACTGAAACAAGTAAAAGAATAAAAGAACATGCACACACACACACACACACACACGCACATACACACACATATTGTGCTATTGTTGTTGTTTAATTTTAGGTCTCCTTATTGAGAAGATGATAACCTTTCATCAAAGTTTAACCATCCATAACCATCACATCTATTTTGCAGGTTAATATAGCAGCACCATGTTATCTATTTTTAAATCTGGTTGAGCGTGATTTGCAAGAAATTTGGTTTCTATTTCCAGCTGGTTGAGCAACCACATAGAGGCTCTCTCATTGGCTTGCTAACAGGATGTTGGGTCGTGGAGATGTAGATGATAAATGATGAATATAGGCCAGTAAGAATTAACAGGGGGGATGGGGTTGTTCTGAGTGGGGTGTGGTGGCTTTTGTTAATTTAGTGCAATGCAAAATCAGACCAATTATGACAAAGTTGGGTCCGGAAGTGTCCCGGATTTCTGGATTTTCTTGTTTTCTGGAGACAGTTCTAATTATACACTTAAAATAAACTATGGAAAGAAAAGAGCTAAATTGTGATTTAACAGATTCGAATTAGTACAATGTCTAAAGCAGGGTCTGTTTGATATTTATCAATCCACTTAAAATGCTTGAAATACATCATAGATGCAGGAATGGCTGTGTGACAAGAAGCTTGCTTACCAACCACATGGTTCCGGGCTCTGTCCTACTGCATGACACTTTGGGCAAGTGTCTTCTGCTATAGCCTCAGGCTGACCAAAGCCTTGTAAGTGGATTTGGCAGAAGGAAACTGAAAGAAGCCTATTGTATATATATACATATATGTATTTATATATATATATATATATATATATCGGCGTAGGAGTGGCTGTATGGTAAGTAGCTTGCTTATGAACCGCATGGTACCGAGTTCAGTCCCACTGCATGGCACCTTGGGCATGTGTCTTCTACTATAGCCTCGGGCCGACCAAAGCCTTGTGAGTGGATTTGGTGGATGGAAACTGAAAGAAGC
>NC_069005.1:6791630-6793046 GCF_001194135.2 Octopus bimaculoides | reverse complement strand
ATATATAAATATATAAATATATATATATATGTATGTATGTGTATATGTTTGTGTGTCAGTGTTTGTCCCCCCCAACATCGCTTGACAACCGATGCTGGTGTTTACGTCCCCGTGACTTAGTAGTTTGGCAAAAGAGACCGATAGAATAAGTATTAGGCTTACAAAGAATAAGTCCTGGGGTCGATTTGCTTGATTAAAGGTGGTGCTCCAGCATGGCCACAGTCAAATGACTGAAACAAGTAAAAGAGAATGTGTGTGTGTGTCTGTATTTGTCTCCCACCACCATTTGATAACTGGTGTTGGTGTGTTTACCTCCCCATAACATAGCAGTTCAGCAAAAGAGTCATGAGGCCAAACATCCCTGAAAGTTTGATCCAAATCCATCCAGCGGTTCTTGAGATATCTTGTCTGCAAACAAACAAGCAAACACAACTGAAAACAATACCTTCACCTTTGTTAAGGTGGAGGAAATAATTATAATAAAGCTGAAGTGAGGACCAAGAATATAGTGTGTATATGTGTGTGTTTAATTTGCAAAATATTCCCAAGTATAACATTATCTGTTTCAATATATGCTTTCACACCAGGAACGTTGCAAAACAAATACATAAATGTAATATTTTTAAGATATCCTATGCAAATTAAAGGGTAAAGGGTAAAAACTCCTTCAGGAGAATTTCCATATGATGTGACTGACAGTTGTCCCTAGCATTAAATGGAATATCACTATTGTAAACATATCAAACACTATTATGATTGGTCTTTATCTTTGGAACGTGTTAGAAAGCTTCGACAAAAGATGTAACTGCCATTAAGCCATTCCAGAAATATTAACACACAAAACTCAGAATAAATAGGTTACATCGCATTCTTGTGTGTGTATATATATATATATATATATATATATATATATATATACACACACATAAGAATGCAATTTAACCGAAGGGGTAAACGTGGCTATGTGGTAAGTAGCTTGCTTACCAACCACTGAATGATACCTTGGACAAGTGTCTTCTATTATAGCATTGGGCCAACCAAAGCCTTGTGAGTGGATTTGGTAGACGGAAACTGAACGAAGCCCATCATATATATATATGTGTGTATATATATATGTGTGTGTGTGTGTGTCTGTCCCTCCTCCATCGCTTGACAACCAATGTTGGTGTGTTTATATCCCCGTAACTTAGCAGTTTGGCAAAAGATACTGAGAAAATAAGTGCTAGGCTTACAAAGTATAAGTCCTGGGGTCGATTTGTTCAACTAAAGGCGGTGCTCCAGCATGGCCGCAGTCAAAATGACAAACAAATAAAAGAATAAAAAGAATGTATATATATACATGTATTTATGTGTGTGTGTGTATATATATCATCATCATCGTTTAACGTCCGCTTTCCATGCTAGCATGGGTTGGAC
>NC_069005.1:6790063-6790946 GCF_001194135.2 Octopus bimaculoides | reverse complement strand
ATATATATATATATACACACCCATTCAGTTATGGATGCCTTTATGGAGACCTACCGAAAGTTAGTGAGAAGATCAGAGACAGGCAGCTGTGACTCCCTGGTCAAGTGTGTGTGCCACCCTGAACTGGAAGCATTCAAATTAGTTTCGTAGAACCCACTTCATAGTGATGCAGGAAGAGGAAAACATTGTCACACATCGACAAGTTGATAGCAGACACTGGCCTGGCACATATCCAGGACCTTGAAGCAGTGATGATGGACCAAGAAGTATGGCTGGTTGGAACCCAGCCATAATAATGATAATAATAAAACTTCATCATTATAAATTTGGTATTTAAAACATAAATTAACATGAAATTCTGATGGAAGGTTTTAATTTAGCTAATTTTAAAGCAGAAAATTTATCTCAGGTGAGATGCATATTTCGGTTGAAATATAACTATTTTGTTTCAGTGATTTTTGAAAATTCTGAAGACTTAAGTAAATTAACTTTAGGTGTAGGAGTGGCTGTGTGGTAAGTAGCTTGCTTACCAACCACATGGTTCCGGGTTCATTCCCACTGCGTGGCACCTTGGGCAAGTGTCTTCTACTATAGCCTCGGGCCGACCAAAGCCTTGTGAGTGGATTTGGTAGACGTGTGTGTATGTATTTGTGTGTCTGTGTTTGTCCATCCAACATCGCTTGACAACCGATGGTGGTGTGTTTACGTCCCCGTAACTTAGTGGTTCGGCAAAAGAGACCGATAGAATAAGTACTAGGCTTACAAAGAACAAGTCCTAAAGTTGATTAGTTCGATTAAAGGCAGTGCTCCAGCATGGCTGCAGTCAAATAACTGAAACAAATAAAAGAATATATATATATATATATATATATATATATATATA
>NC_069005.1:6784990-6788777 GCF_001194135.2 Octopus bimaculoides | reverse complement strand
GCCCACACATATTCTGCATTTGTAAACCATGTAGAGTACACCGTGACATATGCACATACATCATAGAGTACACTGTATCTTACTTACACACGCAGCACAGAGTATCTCACGACATACAGACATACATGCTATAGAGTACCCCATGACATACACACGCACACACACACCATAGAGTACCTGACAACATACACACACACACACGCACAAACACACAACAAAGAATATTCCATGACATACATACACAATATAGAGTACCTCTCCACATACACAATAAAGAGTACCTCAACATGGAGTACCTGACAACAGACTTACACAGCATAGATTATTGCATGACATACACACAGTATAGAGTACCTCTCGACATGCACACAGCATAGAGTATGTCACAATATAAGCACCATAAAGTACCCCACAATATATGTACCATATAGTACCTCAAGGCATACACATGCACACACCATAAAGTACCTCACGATACAGGCACATACACACTAGAGTACTCCCCACACCATAAAGTACCTCACATCACACGCACACACCATAGAGTACGTCATGATACACACATCACAAAGTACCCTACAACGTACACAGACACCAGACTGAAAAAATAATGCTGCCAAAATCTGGACACATATCATATGGAGTACATTACACAGAGTACATTCAATATGAGAGAAAACAGAATGCTGGGACAAAACACTGCGCAACCCCAAGGCGACAGATGCGTTCTCGGTTGTGCAGGGAAAAAACAGCTGCAATGAAAAAATGCAGCAACTGATAAATAATTATTTAGATTGAAAAACAAAGAGAGAGAGAGGGAACTGGAATTATTAAACTTTGACATATTCCTTGGCAAATGTCTTACTTCATCAATAAACAGTATATAAATACACACACACAGACAGTATATATATATGTATGTATGTATGTATGTATGTATGTATGTATGTATGTATGTATGTATATTATGGTTGGCAAACTGACAGTTGGTACAACAACTACTAACACAAATGTCATTTTTTTTTTTTATCTTATATTTTTAATGGCTTCTTTGATTTACATCAGATCCATGAGCCATTTCACTATCGTCACTGTATTTCATCATCGTCATCATCACCCTCGTCATCATCATCATCATCATCATCATTGCCGACATCAACATCACCATATCGTTATCATCGCCATCATTGTCGTCACCATCATCACCGTTATCACCCCTTGTCATCATCATCATCGTTATCATCATCATTGCTGTCATCGACATCACCAAC
The DNA here is from genome assembly GCF_001194135.2 of Octopus bimaculoides. Classification (NCBI taxonomy): domain Eukaryota; kingdom Metazoa; phylum Mollusca; class Cephalopoda; order Octopoda; family Octopodidae; genus Octopus; species Octopus bimaculoides. The sequence goes on along the minus strand of NC_069005.1, from coordinate 6,787,506 downwards.
ATCATCGTCATCGTCATCACTGCCGCCGCTGCCATGATTGTCGACATCGTTATCATTATCATCGACATCATCGCCATTATCGTTTTTATATCATCACCATCTTTGTCGGCGTCATCATCACCATCGTTATCACTATCGTCATCAACATTGCTAGCATCATCAACATTCATTATCACCACCAACATCACCTTCACTGTCGTCATAAAGATGATGATGATGGGAGAGGGGAGAGGGAAGACTAAGATGATGGTTTGATATTTAGAAATCAATATTTTATGTTAGAAATCATTAATATTTATGACAGTCAGAATCCTTAGAGTTTCGCATAATATATACCTTGTGGTATTTGTTGTTGCTTTTTATGTTCTAAGTTCAAATCCTGCTGAGGTTGACTTAGCCTTTTAACCTTCTGGGTAACGATAAAATGAAATGCCATTCCCCCAAGAAATGTTTGACTTTTACGTCTGTAAAAAAATTAAAGGGTTCAACCCCTTAGCATTTAGACCACTCTGTCAAATTTAATACCTATTTATTCACATTGCTTTGAATTAATCATGCTTTTGTCATTAATTATCTTGTAGCTTTGAGATTTCAACGAGGTCATTTTCTATGTCTAGAATGACATTGTAGGGTAGGTGTGAGAGGCCAAATCTAGACAGTTTGAACGTAAAACAAATAGAATATTTGGGCCAGATCTGGCTGATTTAATCGTCTAACATTTAGATTCTCTGTCAAATGTAATTCTTATTTATTCACAATGGTTTGAATTAATCATGCATTATCTTGTAGCTTCGGGATTTCAATGATATGATTAGAGCTTACTCTTGTGGCTTTGAGATTTCAGTGATATGATATTTAGAATGACATTGTAGGGTAGGTACGAGAGGCAAGATCTGGCCAGTTTGAACATAAAACAGGGAGAATATTTGGACCAGATATGGCTGGTTTAATCCTGCAATGTTTAGAAATGCGCATACACATATATGTGTGTGTCTATATATATGTATGTGCATATGTACGTATATGTGTGTGCATGTATACAACCTTCATATATATGTATATGCATATGTATGTATATGTGTGTGTGTGTGTGTATACAACCTTCATATATATGTATGTGCATATGTATGTATATGTGTGTGTGTATACAACCTTCATATATATGTATATGCATATGTATGTATATGTGTGTGTGTGTGTGTGTATACAACCTTCAAATATATGTATGTGCATATGTATGTATATATGTGTGTGTGTATACAACCTTCAACAAAGTAACAGTCATGTATACAACTTGAACAGACACACATACCAGTACATAAACATACGTTCACATGTACATACACATGTACACACACACAGACACGCCTACACACTTACCTAATTACTCACGTACATACATACTTATATACATACACATGCGTATAGGCATGCACACGTGCATATGCATGTACACAAATGAATACGCACATACATGTACACATACATGCATACATACATACACACATGCATACATACATAGATACGTACATACACGCACACACGCACACATACATACATACGTACATATATATCATGAACTAACAGTTACTTTCTCAGATGCAGCACGGAATTTTGTCAGTAAACAGGTCGCAGTCTCAAAGCGACGAAAACATTTTGGCAAATTAAATTTAAATGTTGAAGTGAATCTAACGGATTTTGTGTTATTTTAAATGGCTTATAAACACCTTCCATGCTGCAATTGTTTAGATTAATATATCAAATATAATGCTTCTTAACTTACATTGTTTTAAATTAAACCTGCATTATCTTGTAGCTTTGAGATTTCAATAACATCATTGGGTATTTGTAGAATGACATTGTAGGATATACATGAGAGGCCAGATATGGCTAATTTAACCTTTTTTGATACCAACCTGCCTGAAATTGCCCTTGGTTCTTTGATAGAAAACTCCCTGTTTTAAAATGATCCTTATTAAAACCTTCCATCAAAATTTCATGTTCTGTTATGTCCTAAGCACTGCACAACCCCCAAGACAACAGATGTTATTTTGGTTGTGCATGAAAACAAAAAAAAAAACACAATAAAAATAGATCAACTGATAAATAATGTTCTAAGATGTGGTCTGGCATGATGTTACTCCCACTGGAGATATACCCAAAGACCATTCCAGTTTGGGGCAACTTGGTTTTCATGATGTCCATGTCATGTCTTACAGCCGTTCCAGTGTTCACAGAGCAGTGAGCAGCTGTCACGATCCTGGCATTTTGATAGCTAGCATGAATCATCATTATACTTGTAACTCTTTTCCAATATTCGGATGGCTTGCACTCCTCCTTGCTGGTTAGCCTTTTCCCAACTACAACTTGAACTTGAATCTTTATGATCTCCAACGCTGGTGACTGTTTGTTCCTGACAAAAAGGAGACATAAAAAAATCATCAAATTTAACTAAAACACCCTGTATACATACATACATACATATATATATATATATATATATATATATATATATA
>NC_069005.1:6781553-6782622 GCF_001194135.2 Octopus bimaculoides | reverse complement strand
TGTGTCTATGTCTTTCTACTCTGTCTGTCCATGGCTACGTCTATCTTGTCTCTATGTCTATCTGGTCTGTATATTTAATTGTGGCTATGTCTCACTCATCCGTAGTCTGTCTGTATCCATGCCTTGGTCTGGTTTGTAGGCTTGTATGTCTGTGGCTACGTCTATCTTGTCTACTTGTCATCTGTCAAGTAAAATGCCTCCTAAAATCATACATACATACATACACTCATATGCACACACATGTACATACACATACACACACATGCATGTACATATATACATACACACACACACACACATGAACATACACATACATTTATACATTCAATTATTTATCTGACACACCCAACTTTTCAGTTATTAATTAGTGCAAGTGGTTCATTCGAGTGTGTGTGTGTGTGTGTGTGTGTTTGTGATAAAATAATGCGGCTTTTTTTATAGATTGTTGTTGTTTTTGCTGTTGTTGCTTAGCTCTGTGTCAGTTCCTGATCTAGCCGACATGATCAGAGGGTATTCCACATGTGACCATCTTGTCTTTTTTTTTTGTGTTTTTTTTTTTTTGATTTTTCTCTATACATAGCGTAAACTTTGATAATTCTTTCGGTGAGATTTAAGATTTAAGAAACACCTGGCTGCTATTTCATGCAGACCAAGCAGTAATAAAATATTATATACCACAATCATCATCACCACCCCCATCATGATCATCATGATCCCCCCCCCACCTCCACCTTTTGAGTCCTTGTCTCTGTCTTAGACATTAGTATTAGCCACAATACGGGTGGTACATTGATAAAATTGGTAGAGCATCCACTATTAAAATTTTGTGTTTCATATCACATCTTTCTACATTCCAAGTTTAAAAATCCTGTCAGGGTCCCACTTCACCCGTCATCTTTCAAAATCCACGAAACCCCAACATTTGTATTTTCCCCAGCACACAAGCTGACATAGTGTATTATACAAACATGTGGTGTAAACATTCACACATGGTCACTGTTTTCCCAAAACCTGCTGCATTTAACATGGAATTTTTGTCCCCCAAAGTTGTCTCGGTGTATAAGTAGAT
>NC_069005.1:6779453-6781315 GCF_001194135.2 Octopus bimaculoides | reverse complement strand
CCCCCCCCCAAAGTTGTCTCGGTGTACAAGTAGATCTCCCTTTTTATGGGCAGTCACCTGTCATCTTTCAAAATCCATGAAACCCCAACATTTGTATTTTCCCCAGCACACAAGCTGACATAGTGTATTATATAAACATGTGGTGTAAACATTCACACATGGTCACTGTTTTCCCAAAACCTGCTGCATTTAACATGGAATTTTTGTCCCCCAAAGTTGTCTCGGTGTATAAGTAGATCTCCCTTTTTATGGGTAGTCACCGGTCATCTTTCAAAATCCATGAAGCCCCAACATTTGTATTTTCCCCAGCACACAAGCTGACATAGTGTATTATACAAACACGTTGTGTATAGTCACTGTTTTCCCAAATCCTGTTGCATTTAACATGGAATTTTTGTCCCCCAAAGTTGTCTCGGTGTATAAGTAGCCCTACCTTTTCATGGGCAGTAAATTTCGGTCTGAAAAATTTGTCTTGTATGCCATAAAATATAGAACAAACTCTTTCCCATACACATTTTCTCAAGCACATACACACAAACATTCTCTTAGACCCTTTCTATATTTTCCAGCATACAAGTCAGTATGGTATATTGTGTAAATATTCAAACATTGTCGCTGTCTTTCCAAATCCTGCTGCATTCCACACGGAATGTTTTGTCCTTCCAAATCATCTTGGTGTATAAGTCAGCCTATCTGTTTTTGATGGGGTTTTAAATTTTGGTCTCCTAAATTCGACTTGCATGCTGGAAATTACAGTAAGTATTAGTTTAATTAGTGGAGGCAGGTGGCTTACTGGTTAGGGTGTCAGCATCATGATCGTAAGATTGTGGTTTCGATTCCTGGACTAGGCAACGCGTTGTGTTCTTGAGCAAAACACTTCATTTCACGTTGCTCCAGTCCGCTCAGCTGGCAAAAATGAGTAACGCTGCGATGGACTGGCGTCCCATCCAGCTGGGGAACACATACGCCATTGAAACCGGGAAAGCGGGCCCAGGAGCCTGGCTAGGCTTTAAAAGGGCGCATTTATTTATTATTTATTATTAGTTTAATTAGGAGGTAAATGAACCAACACCAGATGTCAAGCAATGGTGAGGACAGACAAAGACACACACACACACACACAAAAACACAAATACAATAGGCTTCTTTCAGGTTCTGTCTACCAAATCCACTTATAAGGCTTTGGTTAGCTCAGGGCTTATAGGAGAAGATACTTGTCTAAGGTGCCATGCAGTGGGACTGAAACCAGAACCATGTGATCAGGAGGCAAACTTACCACATAGTCACTTCTGAGTTTACACTTATACTAAAATAAAACAATTGACAGAGAGAAGTATTTAAAAATAATGTTTTTTTTTTTAAACATTATTTTAATTACAAATAATGATAATAATAATAATAATAATAATAATAATAATAATAATAATAATAGCAACAATAAAAATAACACCTAACAGTGTGTTATTTCACTTATTTATGAACTGATGATGAAGAGATTCCAGAACCAAACAACGGTCTTCTTAATTACACCACTCCAATTAGCAACACACTAATTAACAAGCATACAATACAGATTGTTACAATGCACATCGTTAAATCTAAAGCGGAAGAAAGAAAGAAAAAAAGGAAATTTTTCACAAGCCTCTTGCGTGTGTGTCTGTGTGTCTCTTTTACTCTTTTATTTGTTTCAGTCATTTGACTGTGGCCATGCTGGAGCACTGCCTTTAGTCGAGCAAATCGACCCCAGGACTTATTCTTTGTAAGCCCAGTACTTATTCTATCGGTCTCTTTTGCCGAACCGCTAAGTTACGGGGATGTAAACACACCAGCATCGGTTGTCAAGCGATGTTGGGGGGACAAAC
>NC_069005.1:6773271-6776827 GCF_001194135.2 Octopus bimaculoides | reverse complement strand
ATATATATATATATATATGTATATACACACACACACATATATATATATATATATATATACACATATATATATATTTTGGATTTTGTCCCTAATATTATATATATATATATATATATATATAAATATATATATATATATATATATATATAAGTAGTTGATAGCTTCCGTTACCAAGGTGACCAAGTCTGTAGTGGGAGTGGATGCTCGGAGAGCATCACCAGTAGAATAAGAATAGCCTGAGCAAAGTACAGAAAGCCCCTACCTCTACTGGTGACAAAGGGCCTCAGAGTGAAAGGTAGACTGTATAATGCATGTGTGTGTACTGTCATGCTACACAGCAGAGAAACATGGGCCGTGACTGTTGAGGACATACATACATCATCATCATTGTTTAACATCTGCCTTCCATTGCTGGCATGGGTTGGATGGTCAGACAGGAGCCGGCCAGGCAGGAGCCAGCACCAGACTTTTGTGTCTGTTTTGACAGGGTTTTTACGACTGGATGTCCTTCAAGAAAATTTTTTTCCGGGACCCTTCAAATACTATTATGGATACCCGCTTTACTATCTTGCTGCGTGGACCCCAACCCCACCAAAAAAAATCTTATATGGACCCTCAGAGGCGATATAAACCCTGGTTGAGAACGACTGCACCAGACAGTTCCCCACTCACCTCCTACCCGCTCGACTTAGCTATGTTCTGACTGGATCACAAGAAATGAATTAGCATCATTGTCATCAGCGTCATCATCGTCGTCATCACGAACACCACCTACACCATCATGTTAACCATCACTTTATTACCGTAATCGCAATCACGCTTTATTTTCACAGTAGCACTAACGGCAACAACACCAACAGCGATAACAACAACGATAGCGCCCCTTGTATCTGCCAATCATCTTAATTAACACAAACAGGCTAATTAGTTCAGTGATTGACCACATTTGACAACATTGCTATATTACACTGTATTTACAGCCGGCTTAAGATAAAATGTTTAGGCTGTAAGTACATTAATTGCATGTTGAAATAACATGCCAACCATACTGTTTCTCTTGTGGTCAGCTAATGAAATACTAAGCTAGTGTACGTTGGGAACGAGGTAAAGAGGAACCGAGAGGAAATTTAGAACAAGTGTACTATTAGTGTACTTGGGAATGAGGTAAAGAAGAAGAACCATCTGGATGAAATGCTGAGTTAAGTGTACTTTGGGAATGAGGTAAAGAAGAACCAAGAGAAAAAGAAGAACAAGTGTACTTGGGAATGAGGTAAAGAAGAACCAAGAGAAAAAGAAGAACAAGTGTACTCTGGGAATGAGGTAAAGAAGAACCAAGAGAAAAAGAAGAACAAGTGTGCTTTGGGAATGTGGTAAAGAAGAACCATCCGGATAAAATGCTGAGTAAGTGTACTTTGGGAATGAGGTAAAGAAGAACTGAGAGGAAATTTTAGAAAAAGTGTACTGTTAGTGTGCTTGGGAATGAAATAAAGAACTACTACTAGCAAGATGAAATGCTAAGTAAGTGTACTCCGGGAATGAGGTAATGCAGAACCAAGAGGAAATGTTGAAGCAATGCATTGTGGGAATGGGGTAAAGAAGAATGAACACATAAGGTTAGTTAATATAGACTAGGAATAAGGTAAAGAAGAACCACCAAGATGAAAGGCTTAGCTAGTGTACACTAGGAATGAGGTAAGGAGGAAGGGCAAACTCAAAAGCTAGGCTAGTGTATACTGGGAATGAGGTAAAGAAGAACCAAGGGAGAATGCTGAGTTAGTGCACTATGGGAATGGGGTAAGGGAAATGGAACGAACCAAGTGAAAGCTAAGCTTTTGTACTCTAGGAATGGGGTAAAGAAGAAGAATGGATTCAGAGGCTGAGCTTATGTATTCTGGAAATGATGATTTTAAAAAAACCCAGAATATTGACCCTTTTTGATTCCAATCTGTCTGAAAAAGCCCTTGGTTCTATTATACAAACTGTTTTAAAATGATCTGAATTAAGACCTTCTGTTGAAATTCAATGTTATGTTCCCAACCCCAGGTTAATGCTTTTTCTAATTTTAGCACAAGGCCAGCAATTGTGAGGGGAGGGGGGAAAGTTGGTTACACCAACCCCAGTGCTTAACTGCTACTTATTTTACTAACCCTGAATAGATGAAAGACAAAGCTGCCCTTGGTGGGATTTGAGCTCAGAACATAAAGAACCGGAAGGAATGCCACTAAACATTTCGTTCGATGCACTACCAAATCTACTCATAAGGCTTTGGTCGGTCTGAGGCTATAATAGAAGACACTTGCCCAAGGTGCCACGCAGTGGGACTGAACCCGGAACCATGTGGCCGGGAAGCAAGCTTCTTACCACACAGCCAAGCCATGTTGACAGAAAAAAAAAAAAAATTCTTTAAGAGACAATAAAATGTTCAAGAACCAATACTTTTGGGCGTGTGTTGATATGATATAAAATGTCAGCATTTAATCGTGTAATATAACCTGAGTGTAGAAAGCAATTTTAATTTTTGAACAACATCCATAAATATTGGAGCCTGTAAAAATATTAGAAAAAAAAAAGTTTTGATATAGTAAGGAACAACAACAAAAAATAATAATAATAATAATGATAATAATAATAATAATCCATTTTTATTATTTTTCTCTTTACAGTTCCAATGGGTGTTATCACTGAGACTGGAGTTCCAGGTAAAAAAATATTTTAATTATTTTTAATTCCTAGTAAACATGATTTCTTAACTCCTTTTAAATCCACAGGGACATATATTCCAGGTGTGCTAGGTGTGTGCTGCACATCCGTCAAAAATGGCAAATTCATTATAAACATTAACCTTACTCGTTAATTTAACCACAAACCATAATGGAAAACTTATGATGCTATACCCCTGCTTGAAATTTGGTGGCAGGTGTCCAGAAATAACACTGTACACCACACAGCGCATCGTATCATAATATGGTACTGGGCAGCAAATAGTAGGATAATGGGAAAATGGCAAAAAATTAATGGTGAAGGATGTGCGACAGCTTTGACAGCATGGTCGCATGTTCAGTTCCATGGCAAGAAGTTGTACATTTAAATTAATTTAGAATTCCTAAAGTAAAACTAATTTTTGTTACAATAATTTTTTTCTTACAGTATCATCATATAACTTTGATCTGAATTTGTTTTCAAAACTAATAATACACTTTTAGAAGTCAGAAACCAAACTTAGCCCATTACCTACCAGTGATCTCATATGAGGTCACTTAAAAATTACAAATTTCATAATTATCTGTCAATATTTACACATATCTAACCTTTTTGCTATATCTACTAGGTATATTTCTCTGATATTCAAATGAGGTTTGCTAATTTTTCACCCAATATCTCACTTATTTCTATTCAAAATGTTATTTTGAAATGTTATTTTGATCATTCCAGCATGTTTCTAAGGCTGTTTTATGCTAGAAATCAAAGTTTCATAAAAAAATTCCAGTTAATAGAATTATGGGAGGTAACGGGTTTTAGTCAGGTCAAATTCTGGTGCTGTTAGCACACCAAACAC
>NC_069005.1:6771188-6773050 GCF_001194135.2 Octopus bimaculoides | reverse complement strand
GGCACTTCTTCACTACAGTTTTCACTTCCTCATCACTGGACTATCATCATCACTGGGCTATCATTTTTCGGCCCCATGAAAGAGGGTTTGAGAGGCAAACATTATTCCAGTGACGAGGAAGTGAAAACTGTAGTGAAGAAATGGCTCAAAGAACAGTCAACAGAATTTTACGGGGCAGGGATACATGCTCTCATTCGAAGGTGGAACACTGCTATTGAGAGAAGTGGTGACTATGTTGAGAAGTAGGGATGTGATCCACAGAGGACCAGCTTCATTTTGATGTATGTCAGTGGCAAGAACAGACTTGGTGGTAATCAATGTTGCAGGCGCTGAGAGATTTTTTTAGGGAATCCTTGTACCTTTTCTTTGGTGTCCTTCTATGATGACCAGAGGTGGGTTCACCATACATCATGATCTTGGGCAGTTTATAGTCCTCCATCTTGATGATGTTTTGTCCAGCATGGCTGTGTCTTCTGCAAAGTTGCTTTGATGCTGGTGACCTTTGCCTGTTCTAGGACTTCAATGTTGGTGACAAAGTCACTCTGGTACATATGTAGAATAATGAAATTCTTGATCTATTTTATAAAATACAGTTATTTATAAGAGTTCGTTAATAATCGTATTTTTAAAAGTAATTTTAATAAAATAAATATTTCCTCTGTTTCTTGTTCAGTCTAAAATACCATCTGGTACTCTCTAGGAGGTACAGGCACCCCAGGTTGGATGCCCTTCATGGATGGGTGGGAATTAGTACAGTTGATAGTGAGGCAGGCTTGGTAATGAATTGTAACTAGGTCAGTTGGTACTGTTCTAGGTTTGATACTGTGTTGTAACTAGGTCAGTTAATAGTGAGAGACACTTGGTACTCTATTGTAAGTCAGTCAGTTGGTAATGAGCCAAGCTTGGCAGTCGATTGAAAGTAGGTCAGTTTGGGAGTATATGGTAACTAGGTCAGTTGGAAGTGAGTAAGGCTTTCGTAAAGTATCAGAACTGGAGTCACTTGATAATGAGTCAAGTTTGGTGGTATATTGTAACTAGGTCAATTACGAACCAAGCATGGTGCTGTATTGTATCTAGGTTGTTTAGTAGTGAGATCTGTTTTGATGTAAATCGCAACTAGGTCACTTAGTAGTTAGTAATGAGCTATGCTTGATGCTGTTTTGTAACTAGGTCAACTAGTTGTGAGTCATGTTTGGCATCATATTGTAACTAGGTCAGCTGATACTGAACAAGGCTTTGGTGATGACTTGAAACTAGGTCATAGCACTTTTGTGTATCTGTCAGGACAAGGTACCAGGAGGGGGTCTTCCCAGGTGATATAGAGTGTGCTGGAGAAGATTCACATGCGTAGGCCCTGCCCAAGGAATAGATGTACACTAAGGTATCATAAATTTAAAGCAGAACAAATGAATTATTATCAACACCTCTGTGGTTTTTGTACCATCCTGTACATGGGTACAAACTGTTAACCCCCTAATCTTTTTTTCTCTTTGACTTCCAAAACAATTCTGTTTAATATTTGATAAGGTGGATACATCGAAACCTGTTATATTTTAAAATTACTCATTGTAACAAAAATATTAAACTTTTTCCAACTTTATTTACATTTTTAGCCATAAATTTTGATTTGTATGGACTCTTAAGCCCTTTTCAACTAATATCTATAATTAATGCCCCCACCCCCCAAAAAAAACGAAGGAAAAAACAACAATGTGAGGACGTGATACATGCCAAGTATTAGCGGATGCTCAGGGAAGGAAAGAAAGGGTGCTTTACATTTCAAGCAAAGCTCTTCTTCAGAAACAGGAGACAGGAAGGCGGAGGGGAAAAAATCACCAACAATATACATGTAGTTACATTTT
>NC_069005.1:6767855-6770028 GCF_001194135.2 Octopus bimaculoides | reverse complement strand
TCTGAGCATCAGATGCAGCACAGAATTTTGTCAGTAAACAGGTCGCGGTCTCAAAGCGACGAAAATATTTTGACAAATTAAATTTAAATGTTGAAGTGAATCTAACGGATTTTGTGTGTTATTTTAAATGGCTCATAAACACCTTCCACGCTGCAATTGTTATATATATATATGTTTGTATGTATGTATATATTTGTATGTGCGTCTGTGTTTGGTCCCCGTAACTTAGCAGTTTGACAGAAGAGACCGATAGAATAAGTACTAAGCTTACAAAGAATAAGTCCTGGGGTCGATTTGTTCAACTGAAGGCTGTGCCCCAGTTGGAAGGATGCTTAAGCGTTGCATACAACCCTGGGATCTGTGATTGAGAACCGCCGTTTTAGATAGTTGAAAGTTAGTCAGGGTCTCTACTAGTGTTTATTTAAACTTCACAAACACCCAGGTTCCCTCGCCCCACACCCCCTCCACTGCAACCATTGACCTATTGATGTTACTGGTTACATTGAGCTCCCACCACCACCACCACCACAGTCTGGGAGCGTCGTCTAATGAAGGTCATGAAAACTGCCCCATTTTCTCTAAGTACAACCATGGAGAGGTGCCCCGCCCCCACACATACTTTGAATATAATATATTCTGTTAGATAATTGAGTACTTTATGGCGTGCAGCCTCAGCCTCAAATAAATAAATGTAGAGAGTGTTAATGACTTAATTGCTCTTAGCTTCAGATGTTAATTAGAGCATGAAGACAATTAATTGAGCATTTGGTTGCCCTAGCTCTGTGTGTGCATATATGTGAATTTGTCTACCTATCTATCTATCTATCTATCTATCTATCTATCTATCTATCTATCTATCTATCTACCTATCTATCTATCTTTCTCTGTCTTTCTCTCTCTCGCTCTCTGCTGATCAAAATCACAGTCATAGCAGATACCAGTGTCACGCAAATTGGCATCCATGCTGGTGGCACGTAAACGCACCCTGGTGTCAGGCAAATGGCACGTAAAAGCACTCATTACACTCTTGGGCTGGTCGGCATTAGGAAGGGTATCCAGCCATAGAACACCATGCCAAATCAGACTGGAGTCTGGTGCAGCCTTCCAGCATACCAGCTCCATGTCAAACCATCCAACCCATGCTAGCATCGAAAGTAGATATTAAACAATGATGATGTGATGGTGGTTAGTGCATCGAGCTTATGATCGTCAGGTTGTGAGTTCGATTCCTGGACTGGGTTGTGTGTTGTGTTCTTGAGCAAGACTCTTTATTTCACGTTGCTCCAGTTCACTCAGCTGTAGAAATGAGTTGCGATGTCATCCCTGGTGCCAAGCTGTATCAGCCTTTGCCTTTCCTTTGGATAACATCAGTGGCATGGAGAGGGGGAGGCTGGTGTGCATGGGTGACTGCTGGTCTTCCATAAACGACCTTGCCCGGACTTGTGCCTCGGAGGGTAACTTTCTAGGTGCAATCCCATGGTCAGTCATGACCGAAGGGGGTCTCCTTTTCCTCCTCCTCCTCGTCCTATGCACACAATATTTATGATCAGCTCTTCAAATGTCTTTCATTTAAGATCTTATGCTAGGAAGGAGCCCTTATAGGTACAATAAAAAGCCAAGCTCTGTAAGGAAGCGGCAGCCATTACCATCACACACGTACACATACACGCACACACACACACACACACACACACACACACACACATCAAATAACACTATTACATACAAACATAGTCTTTCACTTGCAGACCAAGAAAGACACATACACATCTGATCACTCATGCATGCAGGCACATAAGCATACACACACATATATATATAAATACACATTCATTCACACACATGTGTATCTGTACATATACACATGCACAGGCATTCACACACACACACACACACAAACATGCACACATGCTCACGTACACTCATAACCTTTGTCGGGAATAAACTATATTGTTATTTAACCCAACAAGCAGATGATCACAGATGTTCCAACCATGACTATCCCATCTATCTATCTGTCTGTCTGTCTGTCTTTTTTTATACATACATACGTACACACACTCACATACATATATACATGCTTACATATATATAATGTCTATATATGTTTGTGTGCGTGTATCCATATATATATATTATATTATATATATATATATATATATATATATATATA
>NC_069005.1:6767483-6767755 GCF_001194135.2 Octopus bimaculoides | reverse complement strand
ACAGACAGTGTTGGAACTCTTTTAAACAAAATTATATATATATATATATAAAAGAAGAAAGCAGATCACAGTTTTTGTTTGTATACATCCATGTTTAGTTATATATGAATAGGAACATGCATGTGTGTGGGTGGGTGAATGTAATGTGTGTAAATACATCACTCTCTCTCTCTGCCAATTATGTATATTATATATGTTTATATATATATATGTGTGTGTGTGTGTGTCTATATATATGTATGTGTATTCACACACACACACACACATATATA
>NC_069005.1:6766865-6767473 GCF_001194135.2 Octopus bimaculoides | reverse complement strand
ATATATATATGTATGTATGTATGTATGTATATATCATATATATCTTTTATCTCTTATGTGTTTCAGTCAATGGACTATGACCAAACTGGGATATTGCTTTCAAAGGTTTTACTTGAATGAATCAAACCTAACACTTATTTTATTGGTTTCTTTTACAAGGGTATAAATAAACCAAACCTGGTTATCAAGCAGGGGGGAACAAACACAATCACATAGATATACACATACATATCTATCTATTCATATATATCATCATCATCATCATCATCATCATCGTTTAACGTCCGCTTTCCATGCTAGCATGGGTTGGACGATTTGACTGAGGACTGGTGAAACCGGATGGCAACACCAGGCTCCAATCTAATTTGGCAGAGTTTCTACAGCTGGATGCCCTTCCTAACGCCAACCACTCAGAGAGTGTAGTGGGTGCTTTTACATGTCACCCGCACGAAAACGGCCACGCTCGAAATGGTGTCTTTTATGTGCCACCCGCACAAGCCAGTCCAGGGGCACTGGCAACGATCTCGCTCGAAAATCCTACGGGAGCCAGTCAGGCGGTACTGGCAACGGCCAGGCTCAAAATGGTGCATCTCATGTGCCACCCGCAC
>NC_069005.1:6765193-6766357 GCF_001194135.2 Octopus bimaculoides | reverse complement strand
CAGCGCAATCGTCTCTCTTGCACACCACAACTGATGCTTCTAATGTTCAGCTTTTCTCTCAAGATACTTACACTCTGACGGGTATTCACATTGACATTACACATCCAACGGAGCATACTGGCTTCATTCCTTGCGAGCTTACGTATGTCCTCAGCAGTTACAGCCCATGTTTCACTGCCATGTAGCATGGCTGTTCGTACGCATGCGTCATACAGTCTGCCTTTTACTCTGAGTGAGAGTCCCTTTGTCGCCAGCAGGGGTAAGAGCTCTCATATATATATATATATATATATATACACACACACACACACAAAATGGGCTTCTTTTAATTTCCATCAGCCAAATCCACTCACAAGGCTTTGGTCAACCTGAGGCTACATCAGAAGGCACTTACCCGTGGTGACACATAGTGGGACTGAACCTGGAATCACGTGGCTGGGAAGCAAACTTCTTACCACACAGCCACGCTCATTTTGATTGCGAGTTTTAAGTTACACCTGACAGCTTATTCAAACAGTTTGTTTGAATATGCCATTTGCTATCCTTAAACTCACTTTACAATTTACACACGTGCACGCGCATGCAGATATATACACATATAAATATATTATGTACGGTCTTAAACCCACTACCTCAAAAAAAAAGAAACCAGAAAATTGAAACCCTTAAAATATGTGAAAATATGCAGGATATATATTATAATTCATTATACAGGTTGTATATATATTATGTGGAGGCCTGTGGCTTAGCGATTAGGGTGCCTGATTCACGGCAATAAGATTGTGAAATTAAGTTTTTTTAATCAAGAACAGAACAAATTGAATGTGGGCATATGGTGTAGTGGTTAAGAGCGCAGGCTACTAACCCCAAGATTCCGAGTTTGATTCCAGGCAGTGACCTGAATAATAATAGTAATAATAATAATAATAACAACTGTTGTTGTTGTTGGCACTCCGTCGCTTACGACGTCGAGGGTTCCAGTTGATCCAATCAACGGAACAGCCTGCTCGTGAAATTAACGTGCAAGTGGCTGAGCACTCCACAGACACGTGTACCCTTAACGTAGTTCTAGGGGATATTCAGCATGACACAGTGTGACGAGGCTGACCCTTTGAATTACAGGCACAACAGAAACAGGAAGTAAGAGTGAGAGAAAGTTGTGGT
>NC_069005.1:6763452-6765183 GCF_001194135.2 Octopus bimaculoides | reverse complement strand
GAACAGCCTGCTCGTGAAATTAACGTGCAAGTGGCTGAGCACTCCACAGACACGTGTACCCTTAACGTAGTTCTAGGGGATATTCAGCATGACACAGTGTGACGAGGCTGACCCTTTGAATTACAGGCACAACAGAAACAGGAAGTAAGAGTGAGAGAAAGTTGTGGTGAAAGAGTACAGCAGGGTTCGCCACCATCCCCTGCCAGAGCCTCGTGGAGCTTTAGGTGTTTTCGCTCAATAAATACTCACAACGCCCAGTCTGGGAATCGAAACCGCGATCCTATGACCGCGAGTCCGCTGCCCTAACCACTGGGCCATTGCGCCTCCACTATGATAATAACAACTACAACATCAAAAAATACCTTAGGAATGAGAACCCGGGTTCGAAATTTCTCTAAGACACCTGATGAAGGCTGGAGGGTATATCAGCTGAAATGTTGTGTTAACAACAAACAAGATGAGGACAAATATCTGTCAAATGTAAATAATGTAAATAATTCCTCATCTCTTAAATACAGAACAACAGATTGAGTAAAACACTTCATTTCACATTACTCCAGTCCACTCAGCTGCAGAAATGAGTTTAGCCTGGAGAGGGATGGGCTCCGCCAGGCTTTCTCACCCAAGATACACTGCATGGCTGCAGTGCCCCAAGGGGTTAAGGGACTTGTAATTGTAATATATTACATTATACAGGCTGTATATTCTATTTGAGAAATTGCTCTATACTATATATATGACTTGGTCAAACTTTGTCTGATTAAATAAGACTGGACTGGGTGCATTCAGCCAAATGTGAGTGTATATCTTCAGGTGTTGGGCCTCACGGAGGGGACGACAAGGGACCGAGCCTGAGAAGAGATGTCAAACTAAGTAAAATCATGGCCATCCATGCAAGCAGGAATGTCCCCTACATCCCTCTTCAGCTGAGTGATCCTAATCATGCAGGCTCAGGGGTGCTGCTACCATGTAAAAAGCACCCATGCCAGGGTTGCATATAAGCATCCAGTACACTCTGTAAAGTGGTTGGCATTAGGAAGGGTATGCCAAAAACAGACATGGAGCCCAGACGGCTCTTCAGGTGGCAATTTTCTATTAAACCATCCATTCCTTGCAAGCATGGAAAATAGGCATTAAATGATAATGATGATGATGATGATGATACACACGCGCGCGCATGCACATATATATAGGTGCAGGCATGGTTATGTTGTAAGAAGTTTGCTTCAGGGCAAAGTTAGTTCCAGGTTCAATCTCACTGTGTAGCACCTTGGGCAAGTGTCTACTACTATAATCCACTTGTAAGTGGATTTGACAGACAGAAAGTGAAAGAAACCCATTGCGTGTGTATACATATGTAATGTGTGTCTCCATCACCACTCGACAAATTGTGTTGGTTTGTTTATGTCCCCATAACTCAGTGGTTTGGCACAAATACCAGGCTTAGAAAATAAGCACTGGGGTTTAATTTATTCAACTGAACAATATATATATATATATATATATATATATATATATATTGCCATGATAGATCGCTAGCCACTACACATTTTTTTTCTCTCCTTGTTTCTGTGTTCCTTTCTGTGGAAGAGCGTAGGTTCGAAACATTAAAGATTTTTTCAATTCCCAAGCGTTATACTAATACATCTATTTGTTTTCTACACCACCTGTCTTTGTCTTTTTTTTTTTGTGAATTCTCCCCCTATATATATATATATATATATATATATA
>NC_069005.1:6752195-6758831 GCF_001194135.2 Octopus bimaculoides | reverse complement strand
ATACATGTGTGTGTATATATAGTTGAAATTTATAGATAAACAAAAGATGAAGACAGGTGTATAAACAACAAACAGGTGTATTAGTTTGACACTTGGGGAAAATGAAAAAGTCTTTTATATTTCAAGCCTACGCTCTTCAACAGAAAGGAATAAGAGATAATAAACAGAGAAAGAATAAAGAAAAACTTGTAGATTTAGCAGTCAAGCATGGCGTGTATATATATATATGGATATGTATGTATATATCTTAAATCTTTTGTTTCGGTCATTAGATTGCAGCCATGCTCGGACACCACTTTTTTGTATTTATGTATGAGTGTTTGTATGTTTATAGGTATATGTATTTGTGTGTGTGTGTACATGCATATGTGCATGAGTTGGTGTGTGTGTCTTATGTCTCGTCTGCTTATACCTCTTCCAAAAGAAATTTCCTACCCCTTTCATTTACAGCTGCCCTTAGCTAATTCAGATCCCACGACTGATGACCATCTGCTATCCCTTTGGTCAGTGTTCTTCTTCCTTTTTTTATTTATATTCTGATTTTTATTTATTTGATTTTGCTTTATTTTTATTTTCTCTTTCTCTCGCTTTCTCTCTCTGATTGCATCTATTTGGATTTGAAAGCGGCATAGCATAGTCTGGACATTCATGATATGTTGCTTTATCTGTCTCCTGTGTGACATGTAAGGTTGATAATTTGCATAATGGGGAAAAGGAGCTATAACATCTGTTGCTGTATTCATTGTGGAACACTGATGAGGTGAGTGCAAGCTTGCGTAATGTTTCTATAACTTATTTTCTGTAATTACGTTTGCATTTTGCTGAAATGCGTGTATGTCCTTTAAAGCACAGAATACCATGCCTATTTTCTACTTAATTATTATTATTATTGCATACACATGCACGTGCATACATACATATGTACATCATTATCATTTTAACATTCACTTTTCCATGTCTGCTTGGATAGGGATCAAATAGAATTTATTGAGGTAAGTTTTGTACAGCCAGATGCTTAAGCCAATCTGCAAGATTTTCATAACAGATGAATTATTTATTGCAGGATATAGTCTCTCATCAAATTTTAGGCATAGAAGCCATCTAAAAAGTGAGACAGTCTTTTAGCTATTATTTTCTGGCACACACTTTCATTAATTTCATTGCCTTTCCAAATGTGATATTTTGATTGGCTGCACACCTTAATATCCCCTTCCCATATTGGAAAATCTGTATTTCTTAGAAATCTTGCTTCTCTGTGTTTTTCTGATTGAAGGCTGAATATCACCTGATGAAATGGTATGGTTATGCAATAATGCAGAAATATGTAATATTATGTAATATACACAGCACAGTTAAATGAGTAACCATATTATTGAAGTCCTATTGTAGTGATGTTTTGAGCTGTTTTTTTTTTCTATTTTTTTTATAGATGCATATATGTGTATGTGTGTACCATTGTCTTAACATCACAAGAGAGTCGTATATGAGCATTACCATCATACAAGTGAGGTCATTCATTCATTTCCAGTCTTCTGTGAAAAACATTCTGACCATTGGGAAATATTACCTTGCTTGGATACAGGTGACGGCTGTGAACATGAAGGGCATTTGGCTGTAGAAAATCAGTCTCAAGAAACTCTACCAAAACCCATGTAAACATAGCATGGAAAGTGGACATTGATTTATTATTATAACAATTATTATTATTATTATTATTATTATTATTATTATTGGCAAAGGCAGCTAGCTGGCAGAACCATGAGCACACTGGGCAAAATGCATAGTGGTAGCTCATCTGCCTTCACATTCTGAGTTCAAATTCCACTGAGGTCAACTTTGCCTTTCATCTTTTTAGGGTCAACAAAAGAAGTACCAGTTGAGTACTGGTGCTGATGTAAACAACTTAACCCCTCCCCTCCAAAAAATTTCAAGCCTTGTGCCTATAGTAGAAAGGACTATTATTATTATTGGCCTCTTGATTAGGATGTTGCGCTCATGATCACAAGATCGCAGTTTCAATTCCCAGATTGGGTGGTGTATTGTGTTTTTGAGCAAAACACTTCATCCCACGCTACTCTGCAATCACTTTGACACCTGATGTGTGGTACACAATACACCTGTACAGGTGACATCAATTTAATGTACAGTACATACATTTGATCACTATACACAAATCATCTGTGCAGGTTGTTCAACAGGGGAGTCCACCACAGGTATGGGTGTGTGGTAAGAAGGTTGCTTCCCAACCACATGGTTACAGGTTCAGTCCCACTGCAAGGCACTGTGGGCAAGTGTCTTCTACTATAGCCTCGGGTCGACCAAAGCTTCGTGAGTGGATTTGGTAAATGGAAACTGAAAGAAGCTTGTCATGTGTGTGTGCGTATATATATGTGTGTGTGTGTGTGTGTGTGTGTGTGTGTGTGTGTAGCCATGTAGTCAAGAATTTGTTTCCCAGCCAAGGGAGTCTGAGTTCAATCTCTCTGAGAAGACCCCAGGACAGTGCTTCTTTAACTGGTTTTGTAAATATGAGGTGAACAAAGACATGTCATTGAATACAAATTCTTGTGGAATTCATCATGTCCAATTCAATTAGGTTATCTACCATTATGCAAAAAGTACAGAGCATCTTTGTATCTCACAAGAATGATAAAATAATCAATTGGCCGACAAACACTATGCTTAAGACAATCAACTAAAATCAAAAGTCCTGAAAGTGGTACCCAAGCGTGGTCATGGTCCAATTTTCAAAACCAATAAAAGACTAGGTGTGTGTGTGTTTATATATTAATCCTTTAGCATTTGAAGTGACCATATCTGGCCCAAATATTCTACTTGTTTTAAGTTCAAACTGGCCAGCCAGATCTGGCCTCTCACACCTGCCCTATAATGTCATTCTAAAAGGAAACAATCCCATCACTAAGATCTTGAAGTTATTGAGATAATGCATGATTAATTCAAAACAATGTAACTAAATAAGAATTACATTTAAGACCCCCTTCGGTCATGAGTGACCATGGGATTGAACCTAGAAAGTTCTCCTCTGAGGCACAAGTCTGGGCAAGGTTGTTTATGGAAGACCAGCAGTTGCCCATGCATACCAGTTTCCCCACTTCATGCCACTGATGTTATCCAAGGGAAAGGCAAAGGCCGATACAGCTTGGTACCTGTGATATCGCATCGCATTTCTACAGCTGAGTGAACTGGAGCAACGTGAAATAAAAAGTCTTGCTCAAGAACACAACATGGCCCAGTCCAGGAATCGAACTCACTACCTCATGATTGTGAGCCTGATGCTCTAACCGCTGAGGTGTAAAGGTTTAAACTTACAGCCTGTGGATGATCATATCAATAGTGCTTGATGTTTTAGAAAGCCAACTGAAACAGAAATCAAAGAAGTGGTGAGCTGGTAGAAACGTTAGCACGCCGGGCGAAATGCTTAGTGGTATTTTGTCTGCCGTTACGTTCTGAGTTCAAATTCCACTGAGGTCGACTGCCTTTCATCCTTTCAGGGTCGATAAATTAAGTACCAATTGTGTACTGGGTCGATGTAATCGACTTAATCCCTTTGTCTGTCCTTGTTTGTCTCCTCTGTGTTTAGCCCCTTGTGGGCAATAAAGAAATAAGAAATCAAAGATTTAGGTGGTGGACACTGAGGTCGAAGAGGAATGTTCATCCATGACCCTTGAGAGAGCCTTCAAGATTAATGGGAAAAGAGGGGAGAGGGAGGGAGTGAGAAAGGTTTCCTCAATCCAGATACTTGACTCATATGCTTGCAACAGGGTAGACTTTGTGAATGTTACCATCCCAGAGCAACAGACTGGCAGAACTGTAAAAACCAACAGACCTGATGCCTTGCAATATCTGTTCTAGAAAGCAGCGCCAGGCTGGCAGAATCCTTGGTGCACACCAGACGAAATACTTCAGAGCATTTCTTCTTGTTCTTTATGGCTCTTGTGTTCAACTGCCGCCGAAGTCAACTTTGCTTTTCATACTTCCAGGGTCAATAAATTTATGTACCATATGAGTACGGGGAAGAGGCGGGCTCGTAAATCGAATATCTTTTCCCCACAAAATTTCAGGCCTCGTGCCTACAGTATAAATTACTGTCATCACTAAAGTGGGGTGGGGGGAGCTTGCAGAATTGTTTGTGCTTCAGACAAAATGCTTAGTGACGTTTCTTTGTGCTCTTCACATTCTGAGTTTAAATGTCACTAAGGTCAACTTTGCCTTTCATCCCCTTAGGGTCAATAAAATAAGTACCAGATTAGTACTGGGTTGATGTAATCAACTAACCTCGCTCTCCCTAAAATTGCTGGTCCCTACCTATCTATCTATCTGTCTATCTATCTATCTATCTGCCTGTCTTATCTATTTGTCTATCTATCTATCTGTCTGTCTGTCTGTCTATCTACCTGTTTATCTGTCTGCCTGTCTATCTACCTGCCTGTCTGTCAGTGTCTATCTATCTGTATATTTGTCATTCTATCTGTCTGTCTGTCTGTCTGTCTGTCTGTCTGTCTGTCTGTCTGTCTGTCTGTCTGTTTATCTCCTTTCTTGAACAAAACACTTCATTTCATGTTGCTCCAATCCTCTCAGCTGTAAATTGCTAGGAAAAAAAAAACCCACCTGAATAGAAGTCTTGCAAGCCATGTTTTGTATTCAGCAAACAAAAAGCCAAATTGCAGAACCCATACTGTGAATCCAGGCTGTTTTTTCTGGTTTTTTTTTCTTTCCTTTATCTCCTCAACTCATACCAATTCATAAGGGCTGGTTTCCCAGTTTCATGGCATGTATATCCTCCACTTGGACAGGACGCCAGTCCATCACAGGGTAACTTATTTTTGCTGGTTGAGTGGACTGGAGCAATGTGAAATGAAGTGTTTTGCTCAAGAACACAATGCATCACCTGGTCCAGGAATTGAAACCACAATCTTATAATCATGAGTCCCACACCCAACCACTTAGCCACACACCTCCACTAATCCAATGGTCAAAAATCAATCAATCAACCTATTTCCCTATCTCTCTCTTAATCTACCTACCTTCTTGAGCAAAACACTTCATTTCACATTACCCCAGTCCACTCACCCGTAAAAGGGTAACTTGAGATGGATTGGCATACAAGGGTGAGACGACGACTCAGGAAAAAATTGCTCAAACAGAAGTCTCACAAGCCATGTTTGTGTCCAGCAACCAAAAGGTGAAATTTTACAATCCATATTGTGAATCCAAGATGATTGGAATTGGTTGTTCAACCACACTGAAGGTTGTTGTTGTTGTTGTTGTTGTTGTTCCTCCCACACTCCCTCCCCCAATAGTGTCAACACTGTTACTCTCTCCATTACTACTTCCCTAATCCAGGAGATAAAAGAGGAGTTGATCCCATTGGCAAGAAAGGGATCTGTATGTTGGACATAGTCAAGTGGTCAAAGCTCTGCAACAACATTGATCTTCTCTAAGAGGTCAGTGGTGAGTGACCTAAGGTTTCCACTAGATCTGGCACTGAATAAGCAGTAGTGATGGTCACTGAGGAGAGGGAGATATTCAGTGCATTGAACAAGGGTGTCACCATTGACTTAGAGATGGTAGAGACTAGAGTAATATAATAGGGGTTAGCTTTCTTTAGAATGAAACACATTAACCCTTTAGCATTTAAACTGGCCATATCCGGTCCAAATATTCTACCTCTTTTATGATCAAACCAACCAGATCTGGCTTCTCATACCTACCCCACAATGTCATTAAAAAAAATTACATCATCAAAATCTCAAAGCTACAAGATAATGCATGATTAATCCAAAATAATGTGAATAAATAGGGATTACATTTGACAGAGTAAACTGAATATTACGAGGTTCAAGGTGGTTTCCAAATGTTAGGGTTAGGGTTAGGGTTATTCCTGTAGACAATAAGAAACTGAAGAGTTTTTTTAATATAGGAGCAAGTTGCGAGATTGCAAAACTTGAATGTAATGCAAGTGACATTGTTAGGATTGTTAAAATTGTTCCAGGCTCCATCTTAATAATAAGAAAGTCATTTTACTAAATTCTCCATTATTTGCAAAATTAATGGAATGAAAAGCAGCCTATGTTAACAGAAATATGGTAACTCAAAGGGTTACGGAGATCTTTCACTTGTGAAATCAGAAATCACCCACCAAAACAGCAACCCTAAAATTCCTTTAAGAAGGAAGTAAAGAAAAGGGGAAAAGGAAGCATCAAAAGAAAGGGGGAAGAAAAAAGGAGTAACAGGCTGTACACTCCAGTCTGAACAATGTTGTTGTTGTTGTTGTTGTTGGCACTCCGTCGCTTACGACCTCGAGGGCTCCAGTTGATCCGATCAACGGAACAGCCTGCTCGTGAAATTAACGTGCAAGTGGCTGAGCACTCCACAGACACGTGTACCCTTAACGTAGTTCTCATGACACAGTGTGACAAGGCTGACCCTTTGAATTACAGGCACAACAGAAACAGGAAGTAAGAGTGAGAGAAAGTTGTGGTGGAAGAGTACAGCAGGGTTCGCCACCATCTCCTGCCGGAGCCTCGTGGAGCTTTAGGTGTTTTTGCTCAATAAACACTCACAACGCCCGGTCTGGGAATTGAAACCGCGATCCTATGACCGCGAGTCCGCTGCCCT
>NC_069005.1:6750982-6751874 GCF_001194135.2 Octopus bimaculoides | reverse complement strand
ATATAGTTTTAGGGAAAAGAACCAAGGTTCATGAACTCATCGATGAAACTTAATTTAATTTTAATTTTTAATAAATTGATTTTGATTGAGATTTTACCTGTAATTTTGGATTTTTATCCCTAATATCATATATATATGTATATATATATAAAATAAATATATATATATATATATATAATAATTATATATATATATAATAAATATATACAGTTTTATATAAACATATATACACACACACATATACATACATACATACATACAAAACATGTATACATTTATATGTATATGCAAATATACATGTATGTAGCTATACACATATCTAAAATATATACATACAAAGACACATATTTATGTCCTACTGCCATATAACATTGAATCTGGTGGTTCTTTTCTGATCATTGAAGTTAAGCAAAATTTTGAGCCTGATTAGCACTTAGAGGGGTGACCGTTTGAGGAACCGAGTAGCTGTATGCAAGGTTGCATGGTTAGGAAGTCCAATTACCAGCTATGTAGCTTCAGGTTCAATCCCACTGCAACCCACTTTGAGCAAGTGGCCGTTAATCTAAACCCAGGCAGACAGAAGCTTTGAGAGAAATACAGACCGAAATATATATCTTAAGGGAAAGGCAGTAGTCAGGATTTGGATAAAAATTATTTAGTTAGTGCTCTTATCCCTTGTGAGGGATTCATCATGAATTGTATTTTTATAGAAAATTCATGCCTTTTATATATATATACATATATATATATATATATATGTCCATTGTCCATGTTGGCTTGGGCTGGACAGTTTGACTGGGCCGGCATGCTGGAAGGCTGCACCAGACTCCAGTCTGATTTTTATATATATATTTATATATATATATATATATATATATATATATATATATAT
>NC_069005.1:6749250-6750938 GCF_001194135.2 Octopus bimaculoides | reverse complement strand
ATATTTATATATATATATATACACTCTCTGAGTGGTTAGTGTTAGGAAGGGCATCCAGCTGTAGAAACTCTGCCAAATTAGATTGGAGCCTGGTGTAGCCATCTGGTTTCACCAGTCCTCAGTCAAATCGTCCAACCCATGCTAGCATGGAAAGCTGAGGTTAAACGATGATGATGATGATGATGATGATGATGATATATATTAAACAATAGGGTAAAAAAATTGGATATTAATTAATATCCATTTAATACCAGAGAACAAGCACATTAAAAGAATCAGGGAAATTCAGAAAAAATATCTGAGATCTCAAAGGATTATTGTATATGTATATATAAAAATATATATAAAGGAGGCCACTAGGTCGACTGCTAATGTGCTAGAAGAAGATCACATGTCATGTGTCTACGAAGACCGAATAATTCTCAAAGGGAATTTAGCGATCATTTTTACATACATTCTCCTGTGCTTGCACGGGACAGACAGAATTTGTAGAGGTGAATTTTCTACAGCAGGATGCTTTTCTAGTCGCCAACACCCAACTGTTGCTGAGTAAGAGAATATTCCCCATGACCGGACATGTTTTCATGGAAGATTGGAAACAAAAAATATGCATACACACACATTCACACGTGTGTGTGCATGTGCATGTATGCATGTGCATGTTGGTGTTCATCCTCATATTGCTTGATAAACCAGGTTAGTTTGTTTATACCTCTATAACTTAGCAATTTGGTGAATAACAATGATAGAATAGGTAAGTGTTAATATCTATTTGTTTAACAAAACATACAAAGGTTTGTTCCAGGATGGTCGCAGTCCACTGACTGAAACAAGTAAAAAGATTACACACACACACACACATATATATATTACTGTGTCCTGTCCTGAAATTGCCTAGCAGTTGGAAACAAATGTGTGTGTCATAAAATCAGTGTTCTGCATTCCCAATCTTCAGTAAAAACATGTCTGGTCATAGGGAAATAGTACCTTACCTGGAAACAGGTGATGGTTGGTGACAGAAAGGGCATCAAACTGTAGAAAAAATCCACACACACACACACACACACACACATATATATATATATATACGGATAGATAGATATACATCATTTCCAGCATCATTTTCACAACCATTTTTCCATGCTCACATGGGTCGAGTTCTATTTTGTTGAGGTAGATTTTTATATATGTCAACGTGTGTGTGTGTGTGTGTGTATGTATAGA
This sequence comes from Octopus bimaculoides, assembly GCF_001194135.2. Lineage (NCBI taxonomy): Eukaryota > Metazoa > Mollusca > Cephalopoda > Octopoda > Octopodidae > Octopus > Octopus bimaculoides. Next base: position 6,749,714 of record NC_069005.1, on the reverse strand, counting down.
TAGATAGTTATGTATATAACCAAATTTGCATATATGTGTGTGTGTATAAATATATGTTTCTGCTTATATATCTATACATTTGTGTATAAATATATATATATGTATTGTTTGTGTGTGTGTTTTTTTCGTAAATTCTCCCATATATATATATGTGTGTGTGTGTGTGTGTGCGTGTTGTTTGTGTATATATATATATATTGTATGTGTATGTATGTATATATACATACACATGTATGTATATATATATATATATATATATATTGTTTATGTATGTATATATATATATTGTTTGTGATGTATATATATATATATATATATATATTGTTTGTGTATGTATGTATATATATATACATATATATAGCTAGCTTATTTGCCAATAGAATGTGGCAGTCCTATAAAATAAGTTGTTTCCCTCTCTCTCTCTCCCTCTCTTTGTGTATATATATATATATATATATATATAT
>NC_069005.1:6734904-6742259 GCF_001194135.2 Octopus bimaculoides | reverse complement strand
TATATATATATATATATATATATATTATATATATGATATGTATGTGTATATTTATGTAATAAAATAATAGAAAAATCTGCGGGAATCTGGCGACATTTTCGCCCCCAGAGAATGAAATTATGAAATGAAGAATATTCAAGGGAAAAAAAGAAATAAAAGAAATAAGAGAAAAAAAACAAAGAAGGAATGGAAAAAAAAAATAATGAAAGAATAAAAAAAATTGTAAATGTAGTCAACAAAAATGCACATGTATGTGTTTATGTGCATGGATGTATGTTTAGAAAAAAATATATGTATATATGGAGAGAATTGACTTACCCAGCTGTCGGGGTTTGTCTTGAATTCCTCCAGTGGTAAAAAGCAATTAGCGACAAATTCGTCCGGAGGAATTGCAGCATCGTGGAAAACTGTTAGTCCAATGATTTGGCCGTTGTGCACCTCTGTCTGGAAATTCTCGTTCCATACCGGTCTGTTGGTCTTTGATTTGGACTGAGTCCGGGCAATTAGGACGTCGTCTATGTCTATAGAAATGTAAGGGTCTATTTGGGTTAGCTTGTTCATTTGGTGTCTGGTCGCGAAGTCCGTTGGCCGTAAATCTTTCGCTTCCAGCACCATCAGTTTGAGAGATCCACTAAAGTAGACCATTTTCGCCTGTTTCTTCTGTCTTCTTTTCTCCGTAGACTTTCTTACTTTGTTCCTTGATTTGATCTTAATTGTTAGTTAGGGAAAAAAATTGGAAAAAAAAAGGGGGAAGAAAAATGAGGGGAAAAAAAGAGAAGGAAAAAACTTTCTGTTTTGCTTCGCTCCTCTAACAATGTTCTTTCCCCCTCTCACCTCTACTTTCAGTTCTCCCCTTCTTCTCCTAGTAACCTCTTCCTTCTCCCTTTTCACCTGCACCTTCGTCACTCGGTCTACTCGCTCTTCCAGACGTCTACTTTACTACTACTACTTTGCCACTTCTTCTACACTGCATCAACTTCCTCTCACCATTCCCCGCATTTCTCCGTTCTATTTCTCACCCTCTCTACCTCAATTATTTACCCCTCCCTTATACTAATTACTATTTCTTCTCTCTCCGTGCACTTGCAAGTTAATGACAACTGTTCTACGTCTCCCTCACTTCCCGGTTAGATTTTCTTGAAATTTTACATGAAATTTCTATTTCATATTCTCAGTTATGTCACCACTTTGCCCGTTATTTTACTCCTGCAAATAAAATTCCTCCAATTCTTATTAAAAAAGTCCTTACTGCTTCTTTAGCGGTCTTACTTCCATCTCACCAAAGTCGAATTGTTTTTTGTTTTTTTAAATAAAACCACAGCTCAGCGCGATAACCTCCAACGTAACACACACACACACGTATATATATAAATAAATAAATATATATATATATATGTGTATATATCTTTGTGTATGCGCGTGTATGTGTATAGCAGTATGTCTGTAGACAGATTACTTCCTTATTTCTCTCTTCACAGCCAACGGGACGAAAAATATTTTTTTTCACGAATGATCTTAATAGTTAACAAGAGGTTAGTTAGCTTTTAGATCAATGTTTTAATTAGCTTCAATTTTTGGGCGGGGGAAATCAGAGAGAAATATCTTGTAAAATAAAACCATTTACATCACATCCAACAACAAATTGAAGTAATAATAATAATAATAATAATAATAATAATAATAATAACAATAGCAATAATAAGTAATAATAGCAATAATTAAGTAATAATGATATTAAATATATCTGTAGGTTTCACAAATTTAAGGAAAGGTTAGCTTTTGAAATATTTTGGTAGACTGTTTTTAGGTGGTTCTCCGTTTGTTTTTTCTTTTAGTTTTTTTCTCTTTCGTTCAATATTTCTTTTCTTTTTAAATAATTTGAATTCAGTTCTCATAAATTTAGATTTTCCTCCAAGCTTCGTTTTGAAATAATGATGCATCCGACAGATAAACAATTATTATAAAATATAAAGACGAATATCCCGAGGTTACAAACAATTCCGTTTCGCGAGGGAGATTTTCAAGAAATTTCTCCAGAATATATAATAATGTCGATAATACAGAAAATAGATGCTTGCTTCTTTGATTAGATTTCGAGCCAGCTTAGATGGAAGCTGTTTGGATCCATGACACAAACAGGGACATATACGATTGTCGACGAAAGGGGATAACAATCGTTCTCCGATTTGAGATATCAGCATAATGACCTTTCTGTCATATTTTTTTTATATCTCTAAAGGTCCCCCCTCTAGCCCCGATTTTTTTCCCAGTCGACAGGGCCACCTTTACACACCCGAATGGAGACCTTTCTCCTAGAAATTACGTATACAATATCAATGTGTGTATGCATTGACAGTTCGACTCCACCAAATCGACGGAATGGTAGAACATAAGAAAGCTTCTATCTCTCTTTCCCCTCTCTGTTTCTTTCTCTCTCCCCCAAATATTGGAACTAGTTGGAAGTATGGAAGATTACGTTGGTGAACATTAATATGTGTGAGTGCACATGTGCTTCGTTTAACCCTTAATTCCTTCCTCCATACGCTAAGAGAATTGATTTCTTACAATAAAAGAAAGTCTTTAATTATTTTCGCCCTGTTTCTGCTAAAAGGCGAAATTAAGAGGAAGCTGATGGAATATATACTGCTACACAGAGACTGCAGACTTTTATTCAAGGTCTATCTCAAATACTGACGGAAAGGCCTCGATTGGCAATCTAATTTTCTCCAAAATTTCTGCTACAACCAGTAATTATATATTTATAAATATATCTTTGTATATAAATCTATCTATCTATATATATTTCTATTTGTCTAGATTCTAGCACAGAATTATATAAATTTACCCGCTCAATTACTATCAGGAATAAGAATGGACAGAAAAATCTAAGAGGTAGAATTATGCCATCTCGAACTTTCCATAATGACCGATTCTTTAGCAAAGATTTCTGCTGTGAATTTCAACTAGCAGGACATTTCAATTAATTTTTTTTAATACATATATATTATAAAATCTATACCGAATTAAATTCAACTTGATTTCTCAACAACGAAAAAATAATTACATTTATTATAACTATAATTATATAATTAAATATTATTCTAAAATATTACGTATTATCATTTCTTTATTTTTTCAATGTTCACCAATTTTTTAATTCTTATTTTTTGGATCCAATGCAAATAGAAAAAATATTGAATATTTGTAGATTTAAAATTTGTCATAGAAAATAGAATCAGTGGCGCTGAGTTAGCTGGGGTTGACGCAGGGTGAGGTTTTGGAAGGAAGACGGGGCACCCGCACCTAGAACCATTTCGTATAATATGTCCAAATATACACAGGATTCCTGCAAGAATGTAGGTTTCGGAGAGATAAAAAAATCTCGCTGTAAACCTTGACACAGAGCCGAAGTAAAAAAAAAAAAAGTCTAGAAAGATTCTGCGAAGGCAGTGGACGTAACGATGGAAGCAAAAATAAACGAAAGATATTATGGTAAAAGATGTCTTTGAGAAAGAAGCAAATGAAATAACATCATATATTTCAAAAATACAATGACGAAAGGCTTTCCTCAATTCGTTTTTTAAAAAAATTATGATATCCTTCGTCAGATATATATTATATCATATATATATATATATATATATATAGTATTATATTATATATATATGTTGTATTATATCTCTCTATATATTATACTATAATATATATTATGCTATATTATATATATATATATTATATTATATGTATATATATATATATTATATATATATATATTATATGTGTATATATATATATATGAGTGTATCGTGTATAAGATAACTGTTGGTTGCAAGAATTTATAGATGGGAAAGGTGGCCGCTTGAATAAAAATGCTGTTGTGTTAAAGAATTCCTCTGTCCTTTCTTTTGTTTGTTTGTTTTTTTAATGTATATCCTGGCAATTTCAATGGAACCATTCCGTTTTTGGTTTGGTTTTTAATGTTTGTTATTAATGCTGGAGTGTAGCTTTTTCTCTTCTTCTTCTTCGAAGCTTCGTAAGCTGTTTTCTGTCACGTTTATTTTAGCTATATTACTATTATTATTACTATTTATTATTATTATTATTATTATTATTATTATTATTATTGTTATTGTTATCACGAAAAATGTTCGTGGCTGCTAAATATTTGCGAGTGTTATTTCGGACTGCGAAGATGTGTCAAAGACACTGGTAGAGCACCGAACTAGCATCGGTATGTTAGACATGAAAACGGTTGATTTACATACATACATACATACATACATACATATATATATATATATACACACACACAAACACGCTAGTCTAAACTAGATTTCTGTTCATCCCTTCGTCAACGCATCTATGTGTCCAACTATAAATGCACGAAGGAGCGTCAGTGTTTTAGAATTTTAAACATAACAACTGTATGTATGTAATATATATACATGCATACACACACATACATACGTGTGTGTGTATATATATATATATATATATAGGTAGGCAGGTAGGTCGGTGTGTATATGTGCGCGTATACAGATGGCGAGAGAGGCAGAGAGGAGCGGTAAAAGAGTTAGAAGTGCAGTCTTTTATACTCCTCTCCAGCGTAAACCATCTACGACGAATCAACAAGTAAAGATTCCTTGTTTTGTTCGGAACATCATTGTCGTTTGTAACACCAATATTGGCTGTTGTTAGATTTATTACTGCTTGCTGTCTTTCTGGTATTTAATGAGCGCATGTGTACGAGACGGCTCCAAATTTAGTGTGCGTATGTGGATGTGTGTGGATGCACACATACGCATGCACACACACAAGCACTTACAAACATGTGACGATCGTTTCTTCATTCAGACGAAACAGTTTTTTTTTGCTTCAAATGTTAAGGGGTTTTATATATTGGAAATAATATGAAAATCATTGTCGTCGTCATCAGCATTATTTAACGTCCACTTTTCCTTGCTCGCATGGGTCGGACGGAGTTCATTTGAGGCAGATTTTCTATGGCTGGATGGTGCTCTTCCTGTTGCCAATCCTCGTCAGTTTCCGAGCTTCCAAGTAAAGTAATATTTTTCCCATGGCCTGAACGACACTGCTTGTATGACAGTGACACTCATTTTTATATCTATCACTCGATATCAAGACACAAACACACACACATCATCATCATTATCATAATTTAGCGTCTATTTTCTCTGCTGGCATGGGTTGGACTGCTTGACAAGAGCTGACAAGGCCAGGGGCTGCACCAGACTCTATTGTCTGTCTTGGTATGGTTTCAACAGCTGGATGCCCTTCCTAATGCCAACCACTCCACAAAGTGTACTGGATGCTTTTTATGTGGCACCAGCACCACTGTCAACTCTGCTCTGGCAGATGAACCATCTTGAGTACAGCAAAGCGCCAGATATCTTGCTCTTTAGTCATCTCCATATGTATATACATACAAATATATTCAGGGTGCAATTCTTTATTGCCCACAAGGGGGCTAAACATAAAGGGGACAAACAAGGACAGACAAAGGGATTAAGTCAATTACATCGACCCCAGTACGTAACTGGTACTTATTTAATCGACCCCGAAAGGATGAAAGGCAAAGTGGAGCTTGGTGGAATTTGAACTCAGGACGTAGCGGCAGACAAAATACCACTAAGCATTTCGCCCGGCGTGCTAACGTTTCTGCCAGCTCACCGCCTTCACAAGTGTCTTCTACTATAGCTTGGGCAAATGTCTTCTACTATAGCCTCAGGCTAACCAAAGCCTTGTGAATGGATTTAGTAGATAGAAACTGAAAGAAGCCTGTTGTATGTATATATATATATATATATATATATATATATATATATATATATATATATATATATATATTTAATTTCGCGCATACCCCACTTTTTATCAAAATCATCCGGGAAAGGAAAATTAAAGGAAAGAAAAATCTCAAATTTTGGGGTTTTTGTGTGCCCAATACAAGAGAGTTCATCATACATATATAGATATAAAGAGTAAAAGATAAAGGCACCCCCCTCAGTCATGACTGACCATGGGATTGCACCTAGAAAGTTCCCCTCCAAAGCACAAGTCCAGGCAAGGTCGTTTATGGAAGACCAGCAGTCGCCCATGCATGCCAGCCTCCCCTTTTCATGCCACCGATGTTATCCAAGGGAAAGGCAAAGGCCGATACAGCTTTGCTAAATGAAATATGAGGTTCTTTGGTTCCAGGTTTTGCTTCCATACCTGGAATATCTTACCTGTGTGACCACCACATAAAAAGCACCTGTGTAAAAACACCCACCCATGTTAGGACCACATAAAAAAAACACCCATGCTGGCATCACTTAGAAGGCACACTCATGCTGGTGTCCCGTAAAACACACCCAGTACACCGTAAAACAGTTGGCATTAGCAAGGGCATCCAATAACAGAAACTATGCCATAACAGACAAATATTACCTCCAGCTTGTCAGCTTCTTTCAAACCTTCCAATCTATGCCCAGCATGGAAAACGGCTGCTAAATCATGATAATGATGCTGATGATGATGATGATGATAGCCTACATATTCACTGGAATATCATCCAGTGAGATGAGCTGGTGGCTACTGAACAATAAGAATTCATGTAATGTTACCTAATGAATAACATAATGGATTTGTATTCGAAATAAACCACACTATTGAAATGGGTGTGGTGTTATTTTAAACTAGCCATTCAGTTTTGTTTACTCACACATTTCATTTACATTATATTAATGTATGAATGCGCACATGCACGCACGCACGCATGCATGTATGTGTATACATGTGTGTATGTGCTGTCATCATCATCATCATAATCATCATTATTTTCCTGTCTCCTCTCCATGCTAGCATAAGTTTGATGCGACGCCACAATCGTCCAAGTCATCTGTTGGGAGCCATTACTTCCATAGACTGATGCTCATTCATGTCATTTGACTTGGTTAATATGGCTTGATGCACTTCCTGTCACCTTCCACTTCGCTAGGGCACCAAACCCCTATAATTCTCTGCTCAGTTTACCAATCCCTTTATAGGATGTACTGAACCTATTTTGTGGCACCAGCACAACAGAGATTGTCTCTCTCTCTCTCTCACTCATCCCTTTGAGGGAATGCAAGTCATTGGCTGGCACCAGGAAGGGTGGATGCCTTGTATACAGGATAATGTAGAGTAATGGTCCTCAACCAGGGCCCATATAAGAATTTGGGGGGCCCACGCAATATAATCGTGGCACCTTGGGCAAGTGTCTTCTACTATAGCCTCGGGCCAACCAAAGCCTTGTGAGTGGATTTGGTAGATGGAAACTGAAAGAAGCCCGTCGTATATATATATATATATAT
>NC_069005.1:6730636-6733990 GCF_001194135.2 Octopus bimaculoides | reverse complement strand
TATATATATATATATATATATATATTTATATATATACAATATGCTTCTTTCAGTCTCCATCAGCCAAATCCACTCACAAGGCTTTGGTTGGTTTGAGGCTATAGTAGAAGACACTTGCCCAAGGTGCTACACAAAATAAGTATCATTTGAGCAGAGGGGTCTGTGTAATTGGCAAAGGACTTGGGGGCTTTTCTTCCAGTTCTAAGTTCTGTGTTCAAATCCCTTCAAAGTTGGCTCTGCCTTTCATCCAATATATTCAGGGTCGATAAAATATGAACCGGCCAAGCACTGGGGTCGGTGTAATAGACTTACCACCACCCACCCTTCCACTAAAATTGCTGGCTTTGTGCCTATACTTGAAAGAACTATGTATGGGTGGCTGGGGCCTGAGAGACAACCATTAAGGTGACAAGGAGCCAGAGCATACAAACCCTTGAGGTAACATATCCATAGAAAAACTTATAGGTAAAATGTTCCAGCCATGACTATCCAGCCCATTATTTATTTATTTATTTGTATGTATATCCAATGTATCCTTCTTTATTTGAGGAAGTATGGTATGATGTCAAGGAGATTGGCTGCTTTTTCTAGCAACTGTATAGTGCAGTTGTAGGCAACATGTTGGACCACAACCAGCATGTGGCACACAGGACTTTCTGAATGGCACATCAAATAAAAATTACCTTGAATATTTTTTAATAGTGTGGCCCACCTGATGATCAACCATGTCTCATGCGATCCACCTGATGATCAACCATGTTTTATGTGGCCCACCTGATGATCAACCATGTCTCATGTGGCCCACTTGATGATCATCCATGCCTCATGTGGCCCACCTGATGATCCTCCATGTCTCATGCTGCCCACCTGATGATCAGCGATGCCTCATGTGGCCCACCTGATGATCCTCCATGTCTCATGCAGCCCACCTGATGATCAGCCATGTTTTATGTGGCCTACCTGATGATCAACCATGTCTCATGTGGCCCACTTGATGATCCTCCATGTCTCATGCAGCCCACCTGATGATCAGCCATGTTTTATGTGGCCCACCTGATGTTCAACCATGTCTCATGTGGCCCACCTGATGATCCTCCATGTCTCATGCAGCCCACCTGATGATCAGCCATGTTTTATGTGGCCCACCTGATGATCATCCATGTCTCATGTGGCCCACCTGATGATCCTCCATGTCTCATGCGGTCCACCTGATGATCAGCCATGTCTCATGCGGCCCACCTGATGATCAGCCATGTCTCATGCTGCCCACCAAACCACTAAGTTATGGGGATGCAAACACACCAACACTGGTTGTCAAGCAGTGATGGAAGACAAACACAGACACACCCACACACATTGCTATATATTTTCTTTTATTCTTTTACTTGCTTCAGTCATTTAACTGCGGCCATGCTGGAGCACTGACTTTAGTCGAACAAATCAACCCCAAGACTTGTTCTTTGTAAGCCTAGTACTTATTCTATCAGTCTCTTTTGCCAAACTGCTAAGTTATGGGGATGTAAGCACACCAACATTGGTTGTCAAGCAATGGTGGTGGTGGTGGACAAACACAGACACACAAATACATATATATATGTATTATGGGCTTCTTTCAGTTTCCAAATTCACTCACAAGGCTTTGGTTGGCCCGAGGCTATAGTAGAGGACACTTGTCCAAGGTACCACACAGTGATATACACACACACACATGCACACACACACACACACACACACACACACACACCAATATATATATATATATATATATATGATGGGCTTCTTTCAGTTTCCATCTACCAAAACCACTCACAAGGCTTTGGTTGACCCAGAATAGAATACAAGACACTTGCTGAAGGTGCCACTCAATGGAATTGAACCCAGGACCATGTAGTTGGGAAGCAAATTTCCTTCAGTAAGTAAGGACTTTAGTCACTAAAACTAGATAATATTTGAACATTTCATCAAGCACTCTGACAATTCTATCCATCTATTGTCCTTCAAAATAAATATAAATCTATCATCATGTTATTACGAAATAGCAGACGACATTGACTGAAGCAGACGATGTCTACCTCCATGCGGCAAATGCACTGTCATCGTCACACGGGATACGGAAAAGAACAGCAAGGACAGACACGAGACTAAGAAAAAAAAATTATGGATTATTTTCATATATTTTTGCAAATTTTAATTTTAAAAGAGAGCAAAGCTAACTTCACTTCAGATGAAGAAGATATACAATCAATACTATTCGAGCCGTAGCCATCCCAACTTTTTGTATATCAATAAATACTATGTAATGTGTTTTGTCCTTTTTACAGGATTGTGAAATGTGACTTAGCGGAGATTTGACTGCTATTTCTAACCCGTAAAGATGTTTCGTATTGACTATTTTCCTGGATTTGTTTGAACATGATAATTTAGATTCATTTAATTTTCTTATTTTGTTTCAGGCATTAATCAAAATGTTTTAAAAAATAACTTGTACTTCTGAGTATCCAGTGCATCAGTGGTGCTTATTTGTGCTACTAGTGTTGAATATACTTATCGCTCATATATACTACTTTCTCTCTTTCCCACCCCGACATCTCTCTCTCTCTCTCTCTCTCTCTCTCTCTCTCTCTCTCTCTCTCTCTCAAGGCCCATATTTCTGTAACAAAATCGTTATATAAAGACAACGGCTTATATATATTTTATTTATTGGTAAAATACAAGGTTAAAACATTTTACAATATGCATAATACTCGTATTTCATTTATTGAAATATATCTGTCTGTCTGTCTGTCTGTCTGTCCTTCTGTCTGTTTGTCAATCTGTCTGTCTGCATGACTATCTATCTATCTATCTATCTATCTATCTATCTATTTATCTATCTATCTATCTATCTATCTATCTATCTATCTATCTGTGTGTGTGTGTGTGTATCTTTCTGTCTATCTGTGTGTCTCTGTCTCTCTCTCCCTCTACCTCTCCCTTTCTCTCCATTTATCTATCTATCTATCTATCTATCTATTTATCTGTGTGTGTGTGTATCTTTCTGTCTATCTGTGTGTCTCTCTCTCCCTCTCTCTCCCTCTCTCCCCCTCTCTCTCTCTCCCTCCATCAATCCATCCAGCCAGCCACTTCAATATATCCCTCTCCACTCTAAAATTGGGTTCTCTATCGTGTCACATAAAAAATCAATACCCTGTCACTCTCATCTTACCAACGCTTCTCGCAAGCGAATGCATTTCACAAATTCCTATATTTTATCAGAGTAATTATAATCTGCTTCAAAAACCTTTCGTTATTCTGGAGAAGAAAAATATAAGAAGCTTTTTCTTTACCTCAACAATAATACGTGCAAACAAAATA
>NC_069005.1:6727124-6729690 GCF_001194135.2 Octopus bimaculoides | reverse complement strand
ATATATATATATATATATATATATATATATACATATATATGTGTGTGTGTGTGTGTGTGTGTGTGTAAATACATGTGTGTGTACATGTACATGTGTGTATGTGTGTGTTTGTGTCTGTTCCCCCCCCCACTTCCGCTGCTTGACAGCCAATGTTGGTGTGTTTACATCCCTGTCCCTGTAATTTAGTGGTTTGACAAAAGAGACCGATAGAATAAGTAAGTACCAGGCTAAGCAAAAAGTACTGGGGTTGATTCATTCATCATCATCATCATCATCATCATCACCGTCGTTTAACGTCCGCTTTCCATGCTAGCATGGGTTGGACTAGAAATTATCCACAAAGGTGTTGTTATCTGTATGGTGGGATATGAAAGGTTTAGTCCACTTTGAACTTTTAAACCTAATCCAAACGATAACAAAGAAGATCTACTGTGAGCAGCTTAACCCTTTAGTGTTCAGATTAATCTGTTAAATGTAATACTGTTTTCACTCAAATTGTTTTGAATTAATCATACATTATCTTACAGCTTTGAAGTTTCGATGGTGTGACAGTTTATTCTTAGAATGTCAATGTAGGTTAGGTGTGAGAGGCTAGATATGGCCAGTTTGAATGTAAATCCTGTAGAATATTTGGGCCGGATATTGCCGGCTTAAACACCAAAGGGTTAAGTCAGCACTAGAAGAAAAATGACCATCTTTGGTTTCAAGGCAAAAGGTGAAGAAGAAGAAGAAGCATCACCCCCCACACACCCACAATATTTATTGACCCCCTGCCCCCAGACACACACACACACACACACACACACACACCAAATCTCTGACACTGTTAATTCCCTGATTTATCTGAAACACAATGCCAAACAACCAAAATGTAACATGGTGCCAGAAACCCAATCATGTAACACAGTGCTGGACCCACTATTTGAACCACTGACCATCCACCATGTTATGTGTTATTGTTGTCCACCTTTGACCACTGCTCTCCACTCTACCACTTGCAACAATTGTCCTACTAATGTATACTAATTTAGTAATCAGAGATGTTAAAAAACTTAATTATATAGGCAAGGACTCTAATTAAAAGTGGTAAACTCTAGACAAATGTGACAAGTGTAATTACCAAACTATTGCCCCCACCCCCCATCACTGTAATGGTTGTGTGTGTGTGTCTGTGTGTGTGTGTTTGTGGATGTATGTTTATGTATACGAGCATACTATCATTAAACAGTATTTTTTGTGTTGATGTATGTATGAATATATATGTGTGTGTGTGTGTGTGAGTATGTGTATGTGTGTGTATTTACACACAGACAGTACACACACACACACACACACACACACACACACACACAAATGCTTTTAATTTTTGTTTAAAGCTAAATCAGCACTAGTTTTAAGAAAAAATCTTTTGGTTGTGTGGTAAGTAGCTTGCTTACCAATCACATGGTTCCAGGTTCAGTCCCACTGCGTGGCACCTTGGGCAAGTGTCTTCTACTATAGCCTCGGGCCGACCAAAGCCTTGTGAGTGGATTTGGTATACGGAAACTGAAAGAAGCCCGTTGTATATATGTATATATATATATATATATATATATATATATGTTTGTGTGTCTGTGTTTGTCCCCCCCTAGCATTGCTTGACAACCGATGCTGGTGTGTTTACGTCCCTGTAACTTAGTGGTTCGGCAAAATAGACCAATAGAATAAGTAGTAGGCTTACAAAGAATAAGTAGTAGGCTTACAAAGAATAAGTCCTGGGGTCGATTTTCTCGACTAAAGGCGGTGCTCCACCATGGCTGCAGTCAAATGACTGAAACAAGTAAAAGAGAAAAGAGTAGGACTTTTACATTGTATTTCAAGATTTTGGGGCCTGGATCCCGTTTTCAGGTCTGTATACAACACACAACGGTACAGAGAAGTCAGTTTACAACACCATTTCTCTAAAGATTTCCTGAAGAAGAGATTATTTCTTATAAATTTGCATTGATTTGGTTTAAAAAAAAAAAAAAATGTCTGTTGCCATCACTGTGCCAGAAGATTAATTCCATGCTTATACTATTTCGCTGGTTTAGAAGTCAAAAATCCCCCTGCACCCAGTTTTGCCCCGTGCATTCGTTGACAGTCCCTGGGTCTTCCACATTGTTAATTTTTTTAATGCTGCCCTTGGTCTCTCAGTCTTCTTTTCCCACAGGTAGCATAAAATGACTCTAACTGCAATCTCTTCACCATTCGTTATCAAAGCTGTAAAATAAAGAATAAGTAATTAATGTTTATTTATATGTTGTATATATCATAATAAAGTATAAACAATTCAGCGATGATTGGACAATAAGTTGTATCAAATTAATGATAGAACAAGGAGACGTAAGTTTCGGAAATTCATCAGTGAAAATACTCAAAACTTTTGACTCTAGAAGTCCATCGTGTGTGTGTGTGTGTGTGTGTGTGTGTGTGTGAGTTTATCCCCCATCACTGCTTGACAACTAATGTTGTATATATATGTGTACATATATATGTATGTATATATGTATGTATATATATATATATATATATATATATATATATA
>NC_069005.1:6725383-6726845 GCF_001194135.2 Octopus bimaculoides | reverse complement strand
ATATATATATTAATAGTTATCGCCAAGCCAACATGGCAGTCCAAGAGACTTAGAAATATTAATATTTCTATATATATATATATATATATATATGTATGTATGTATGTATCTATCTATCTATCTATCTATCTACATATGTGTGTATGTATATGTGTGTGTATATATATATATATATATATATATATATATATAGTTCAAATGTATGTACAGAAAGCAAAAGACAGAGACAGGTGAGAGAACAATAAGCAGGTGTATTAATTTGGGAAAATGGGAAAATCCTTGATGTTTTGAGCCTATGCTCTTTGACAGAAAGGGACAAGAGTTAAAAAATGGAGAGAGAAAAAAAAAACGTGTTGTAATTAACAGTTCCATATATTACATTAATTAGCACATTCAACATAACTTGAAAGTGTCGTTTTCAACATAATATACTGCAGTAACCATCCTGAGAAATCATCTCGTATGGACATTAGGTGCCATAAAAAGTACAGATTAAATCAGCAGATGGAAATTTCATCAGTGCTGGCAGACGGAACTCTTGTATCATGTGATTTTCAGTGTAAATTGTGTTCCAGCAGCAACAGGCTCCTGATCACTGAATGCCAGATTGAAAATCTATCAATCCGATACAATCTGATACAGCTTAACACTGAAAAACACAGTCAGTGATGGCACAAAATGTTAGCAGGCTCTGTATAAATTAACTATTAGCGATGGATACAGCCTTTGTAACGAATATTAATCACTGCATTCAATTTAATTTGGATATCCAAATTAAGTTGGATCTCCTAATTAATATTCATTACAAAGGCTGTTTCTGTCACTAATAGCTTATAATCATCATCATTATCATTTAACGTCTGTTTTTCCATGCTAGCATGGGTTAGATGGTTTGACAGGAACTGATAAGCCAAAGGACGGCTCCTGGCTACAGTTGTCTATGTGTTGGCTTAGTTTCCACAGCTGGATGCCCTTCCTAATGCCAACCCCTTTCCAGAATGTGTTGGGTGTCTTTTATGTGGTTTTACTCATTAGACTGTGGCCATGCTGGGGCAAGGCCTTGAAGAATTTGGGGTACTTATTTTGTTTAAGCCTGGCGTTTACTCTATCAGTATCTTTCACTGAACTGTTAAGTTACAGGAATGTAAACACACCAATGCCTGTTGTCAAGTGCGGTGGGAAGTAGATACAAACACACATATATACAGACACACATACATACATACACACACACACACACGCACAAACACACACATACACATATTGATTGACAGGCTTCTTTCAGTTTCCATCTACAAGATACACTGATGAGGCTTTGGTTACAATAGAAGACACTTCCCCAAGCTGCCATGCAGTGGGACTGAACCCAGAACCATGTGGTTGGGAAACAAACTTCTTACCACAGTGCCTATATATGTACCACCATTACAAAACAAACTTTGCCCACCACCACCACCACCAC
>NC_069005.1:6721150-6724588 GCF_001194135.2 Octopus bimaculoides | reverse complement strand
GTGTGTCAGAAAGACCACTCAGGACATTGAACTTAATGCTGTGTCATCCTTCTTTCTACGCCCAATGGATGCATCATCCTCTCTCTTTTTTCTGTTTCTCTCTTACACACACATTGTCTCTCATTTACTCTGTCTCTCTCTTTCTGTCCCTTTCTCTCTCTCTCTCTCTCTCTTTCTCTCTCTCTTTATTCTATCTTCTACTTTCTCTCTCTCTATCTATCTATCTATCTGTCTATCTATCAGTGTGTCTGTCTATCTACCTAGTTATTTATCTATCTATCTATCTATCTACCTATTTATCTATCTATCTATCTACCTACCTACATACCTATCTATCTATCTATCTATCTATCTATCAGTCCTTCTCTCTCTCTCTATCTATCTATCTACTTCCCACTCACCTTCCCACACATTCCATTTCTTTCTAACTTCTTTCTCTTTTTTCTTTTCTCTCTCTCACTCTCTCTCTCTCTACCCATTCACTCTCACTTTACCTTTTCCACCACTCTCATCCCCCCCCCCCACGTTACATCCATTTCTTATTTTATTCCATCTCTTCCTTTCATTCATGCCTGATTTCCCCCCCCCCTTTCTTTCCTACTCCTTCTCTAATTCCAACTCTCTCTCTCTCTCTCTCTCTCCTTTCACTTCCATCATCATCATCATCACCATCACCATCATTCTCTCCCTCCCCCCCTCTCTCTCTTACAATACCCCTTAATGTCCAACTCAGTGTCTATTACCCACAATGCTTTGCAAACAGAACCGCAACACCTAAGACTAACGTCTTACTACCATCAACAGCAGCGGCAACGGCAAACAGCAGCGACAGCAGCAACAACATCAGCAGCAGCAGCAGCAGCAGTAACATCCGCAACACCGGCAACGGAGACTGTAACATCATCATCATCAGCAGCAGCACCAACAGCAACATCAGCAACAACAATCACAGCAGCAGTAACAAGAACAACAGCAGTGACGAGCAACAGCAGCAGCAGCGACAACAGAAGCTGGGAACAACAGCTGCACAAGTACATCTTCAGCAACGAATATTGCTGCTGCTGCTGTTGTTGTTGTTGTTGTTGTTGTTGTTGTTGTTGTTGTTGTTGTAGTTTAGCCCCAGGTCAGTCTCGATCGAGCAGAGAAACCTATGCTCAATAGTGTTCCAACCATGACCCGGGATTCATTAAGTAATTTATCCTCCTTTTTATTTTCAAGGCAGTGGGCCATTTGGCTCTCAAGCAGAGGGCCGTAGCATTCTGGTATGTCCAGAGGAATAGCCAGGTCAGTGGTTCTTGAACCTTCTTAATGTTTGGGCCAGATCCAAAATCTGGATCACAGGAAAATTTATTACATTTATAGAGGAAAGCCCATTAGGGGCTGCTGGAAGGATGCTTGAGGGCTGCCAGAAGGGCTATCAGGGCTGCTGGAAAGATGCATCAGGTTTACCAAAGGATGCTTGGAGGCCGCAAGAAAGATGCTTGAGGGCCGCCAGAAGGATGCTTGAGGATTGCCAGAAGGATGTTTAAGGGCCATCAGGGCTGCTGAAAAGATGCATCAGGGCCACCAAAGGATGCTTGGGGGCTGCCAGAAAGATGCTTGAGGGCCACCAGAAGGTTTCTTGAGTGCCGCCGGGAGGACGCTTGAGGGCTGCTGAAAGGATACATGAGGGCCACCGGAAGAATACTCAAGGGCTGCCAGAAAGATGTTTAAGGGCCATCAGAAGGATGCTTCAGGGCTGCTGGAAGGATGCTTGAGGGCTGCTGAAAGAATACATGAGGGCCACCGGAAGAATACTCAAGGGCTGCCAGAAGGATGCTGAGTTCCATCATAAGAATACTTAAGGATAATTAAGGGCTGCCGGAAAAATGCTTGAGGGTCACATTCAGCACTGGGAGCCACAGTTAAGAAATGCTGATTTAGGGGCATTGTAGACTTTTAAAAATATAATTTAAAGCAAGGATCAGCAACAGATCAACTATGGTCTACATGTAGGACACAGATGTTATCAGTGGTCCTTGGACCTTTTCTAAAAAAACTGTCTCGGTTTTAATATATTTGTGGTCCACTGAGCACTTGATGTCTGTTATCCAGTATTTTGTATCATAATTTTTGTCATAATTTGTATCATAATTTTGTCATAATTTGTGTCACAATTTTTATCGTAATTTGTCAATTTTTGACATAATTTTTGTTATGTCATAATTTGTGTCATAATGTTGTCATAATTTCTGTCATAATTTATGTCATAATTTTTGCCATAAATTTTTGTGTCATAATTTTGATAAGTCTTGTTTCCATAATCTTTACCTGATGGAAATGGCATGGGGATGGTGAGATATACAGGGATGTTTTTATATCTACATTATGATGGATCACTTTTTATATTTTTTATTTTTTACTTGTTTTAATCATTATGCTGTGGCCATACTAGGGCATTGCCCTTGAAGGGTTAATTAATCAAAAAAATTGACCCCAGTAATTGTCGGGCCTCATAGAGACATTGACAAGTGACCAAAACCTTTGGTGTGAAATGCTGTGCTTGTGAGGACTCATTAAGTCAAGGGAAGTCATGGTCAAGGCCGTTGGAAATGTCATGCAAATGGCATTCATGAAATCGTAACCGTGACCGTTGCTGGTAGCACGGTCTTCAAATGGTGGGTGTGATGGAGACAGTGACAGGAGACTGAGATCATTTTGCAATATGCTGTGCCAGGAAGATTCCTTTCAGCCAAGTGAAACCGTAGTTGTGGCCGTTGCTGGTCAAGCCAAGTGAAATTGTAGTTGTAGCCATTGCCAATGTCATGTAAACAACACCTGTGAAATCGGTTGTTGCTGGTGTCATGTAAATGGCACGTGTGCCGGTGGCACGTAAAAATCACTCATTACACTCTTGGAGTGGTTGGCATTAGGAAGGGTACCCAGCCGTACAAACCATGCCAAATCATGGTAAGCTCTCCAGCTTACCAGTTCCAGTCAGACCATCTAACCCATGCCAGCATGGAATGCAGACGTTAAATGATGATGATAATGATAATGGTGATGATGATATATACTGCTGAGACCCCCCCCCTCAGTCATGACTGACCATGGGATTGCACCTAGAAAGTTACCCTCCAAGGCACAAGTCCAAGCAAGGTTGCTTATGGAAGACCAGCAGTCGCCCATACATACCAGCCTCCCCTCTCCACGCCACTGATGTTATCCAAGGGAAAGGCAAAGGCCGATATAGCTTGGCACCAGTGACATCATAACTCATTTCTACAGCTGAGTGAACTGGAGCAACGTGAAATAAAGTGTCTTGCTCAAGAACACAACACACAACCCGGTCCGGGATTCAAACTCACAACTCACAATCGTAAGCTCGACGCTCTAACCACTGAGCCATGTGCCTTCACTTGATATATATATATATATATATATATATATATATATATA
>NC_069005.1:6715473-6720907 GCF_001194135.2 Octopus bimaculoides | reverse complement strand
GATATATATATATATATATATATATATATATATATATGCAATGGGCTTCTTTCAGTTTCCATCTTCCAGTGTACTCACACAAGGCTTTGGTTGGCCCAGGGCTTTATTAGAAGACACTTGACCAAGGTGCCATGCAGTGGGCCTGAACCTGGAGCCATAAGGTTGGGAAGCAAATTTCTTACCACACAGCCATGCCTGCATATGTAGAAATTTCAAATAAAATCAAAGTTAATTGGCTAAAAGTAATTACTCAAAAAAAAAAAAAGGTTGTGGTTTTTGTAATCCCACAAAACTGCTTCAGTGAAGAAGTTTAGAATACAAAAAAATTAAATTTTTAAAAGGTCGTAACTATTTCATTATTAAATGCTCCAGAAAATGGCAGTATACACACATACATACATATGTATATAAATAGTATATAAATATATGCATATATCCATACATATATGTACATACCTACATCTATATGTATACATACATACACACATATGTACATATATACATACACATATTCATACATACATGCATACATACATACATACATACATACATACATACCTACATACATACATACATACATACATGCTTGTGTGTATACATTCATGCATGCATACATATATACATGCATGCATAGATATATACTGCATACATATATATACCTGGATATATACATACATGCATACATCCATAGACAGACAGACAGACAGACAGACAGACAGATAGATAGATAGATAGATAGATAGATAGATAGATAGATAATTTCAATGCACTAACAGTGTGTAGATTAAGTATTATTGGATAGAGTGAAGAGAGCAAATGGCTGTTGCATCAAGAACTACAGAAATGGCACTGTTGCTGCTGCCACCGTTTTTCTAGAAGGAATTGACTTATTGCCGTACTACTTTTGTAAGCAGCATGAGGGCGAAGCGGGAGGGAGAGGGGAAGGTGGAGGCTGGGAGAGAGAGAGAGAGAGAGAGAGAGACGGGGGAACTGAATAAGAGAGAGAATGTAAAGAGAGAGAGGGAGAGAGAGCGAGAGAGTGGTGTGATGCAGGCGAAGACGTGACGAAGATGAAAGGAGCAGAAATATTCATAGATAGATAGATAGAGAGAGAGAGAGAGAGAGAATTGTAGAAGAATGAAGAGGAATAAGAATGAACGGAAGAAAAAGAGAAGAGAAGAGTAAAATAACGGAAATTAGAAAGTGTATATATATGCGTAGGAGAAAGAGGGGGGGCAAGAGGAGAGGGGGAGGCTAGGAGAGAAAGGGTATGAAAGAAGCGGAGGTGTAAGGCGAGTTTGTGACTCCATTCGACTGTGTCGTCCGTGATTTTTTCATTTGAAATGACAGATAGGAGCAATTGGGTGAGGGGGACACGTTTACCCTCTCTCGGGTAGGCCGTAGTTCTGGCCTGAGTACTTTGCAACGAATGAGAAGAGAGTGGTCTCTGCTAAAATGCACCCGGGGGTTAGGATGGTGGCGAGAGAGACGGAGATAGATAGATAGAAAGGGAGGGGACAGGCGGAGGAGGAGGAGAGAGAACGAGAGGGGAAGCACAGTTGCTTGAGTGAACGGAAGGAAAATAGAATGAACGAGAGAAGAGAGGAAGCCAAACGTCTTGGATGGCTATGATGTCGTTGGCAGCGCAGTAAAAGCAACTTGTACTCTATACTAAGGTCGTAGTAGTCGGTGGCTGGCAGCAGAGAGGTTTACCATTGTTATCGTTCTTTGTACTAATAAATACTAATGAATGAATAAATGAATGGAAGAGGCGTGAGGAAGAGGGGGAGGTGTAAAGGAGTGGGAATAGGAGAAAAACATTCATACGTGCAGAAGGTAAAAAGAAAGTAACAAACAAACAAGCTAACAAGAAGAGCGAATAATTGGGGGACACAGTCGAGTGGATAAAGAAGTTTGCTTAGTGATTATGAGGTCTCGAGTTCGATCCAACTCTGTGGTATATTTCACGTATTATATTTTTACCATAATTTTGCGTCGTGGCGTGATAATAGTGACGAAACTTGGGCATACCTACATAAATATGCTCTTTTCTCGATTTTGTTCTTTCATAACTTTCAGAAAAAATAGATATTATTTAACTCTCTCTTTACTCTTTTACTTGTTTCAGTCATTTGACTGCGGCCATGCTGGGGCACCGCCTTTTTTAGTCGAGAAAATCAACCCCAGGACTTATTCTTTGTAAGCCTAATACTTATTCTATCGGTCTCTTTTTGCCGAACCGCTAAGTTACGGGGACGTAAACACACCAGCATCGGTTGTCAAGCGAAGTTGGGGGGGACAAACACAGACACACAAACATACACACATATATATATATATATACATATATACGACGGGCTTCTTTCAGTTTCCGTCTACCAAATCCACTCACAAGACTTTGGTCGGCCTGAGGCTATAGTAGAAGACACTTGCCCAAGGTGCCACGCAGTAGGCCTGAACCCAGAACCATATGGTTGGTAAGCAAGCTACTTACCACACAGCCACTCCTGCACCTAAGGAAAATTTCTGCAAATAACTATGAGATGGTACAGATAACGGAAGCTCCTGTGATCCTTTTGTTTTTTTTTTTCTTATATTTGATGTAATGTTCACATTGCTTAATTAAATGGAGTCGCATGAAACGATCGTACTGCATTAACTTTGGATATCCTTATTGCTTAATTTGATTTTAATCACCTTATTTTGAAATTGTATGGATAATACCATACTTAATTCTGGTGCCATATTCACCCGAATCTTTGTGTCCCTGTTTGTCTCCCCATCACCATCGCTTGGCAACCAATGCTGGTGTGTTTATGTCCCCGGCTTACAGGTCAATTTGTTCAACTAAAACCGTATGTATTTGTGTGTGTGCACATCTGCTTTTGTTTGCCTACTCCCACCACTTGACAACAGGAGTTGGTTTGATTACATCCCCCATAACTTTGCAGTTCAGCAAAGACAAGCCGATAGAATAAGCACCATGCTAAAAAAAACAAAAAGGTTCTAGGGTTGATTTATTCAACTAAACCCTACAAGGCAGTGCTCCAGCATGGCCACAGTGCAATGACTGAAATGAGTAAAAAATATAGCAGATATAGTGATAATTGATTTTGTCATAAGCGTGTCCAGTGAAAGAAATATAGAGATCATGAGAAACTATTCACGAATCTCATTTCATGCTTCGATGATTTACGTTTTCTTGTAAATGTGGTTATTTTCATCTTAATTAAACGCATGTGCGGTTTTCATGTTATATTAAATACTAGCTAACCACGTGCCATCAATAAGGACGCCTAATTGTAGGATTTTATATATAAACAAGAGCATTCAGAGAGCGCAAACCTCTGCTAAGGCAACACCAATGTCCTCTCAATGATTAGCCAAGGATGATTTTTAAAATGAGAATATCTGAAATAAACTCAACTGCTCTCACAAACGAGAATACTGAAAATGAACCCAACTGTTCTCAAAAATTAAGGAGAAAATAATCCAGAATCCTTGTCCAGTACCGGATCGATCCCAAAATCTAATCAGTTTGTGCCAGTCATGAAGTCAAACATCCCTGAAAATTTCATCTGAATCCATCCAGAGTTTCTTGAGATATCTTGTCCAAACAAACAAACAAACTGAAAACAATACCTCTGCCTTAATGAAGGTGGAGGTAATAATGTACAAAATAAGGTACATAATAATCACACATACAAGCATTCACATATTTCCCTTGTACGTACACACATATACACACACATACTCACACAGGGTTGAAACGCTGATTTTTTTTCACCCCTTCCTTCCTTATTCATCTACCACCCCTTCCTTTCTCTCATTGCTGTTACTTTCACTTTCTCTCATTGCTGTTACTTTCACTTTCTCTCACTCCCTCTCAGTCAGGGTTATTACTCTCACTACTTCTCCTTCACTGTGTATGTGTCTGTATTTGTTTCCCCTTCGCCGTTTGACAACTGGTGTTGGCGTATTTACGTCCCTGTAACTTAGCAGTTTGGCAAAAGAGACCGATAGAATAAGTGCCAGGCTTCAAAAGAAAATAAGTCCTGGGGTCAATTCATTTGACCCTAATACTTCAAGATGGTGCCCCAGCCTGGCCACAGTTTAATGACTGAAACAAGATAAACTTTAAAAATAAGATCTGTAATGGATCTCCCAAAGGTTATCATCATCATCATCATCATCGTTTAACATCTGTTTTCCATGTTGGCATGGGTTGGACAGTTTGACTGAGCTGCACCAGGCCCCAATCTGGGCAGGCAAGGTTTCTACAGCTGGATGCTCTTCCTAACGCCAACCACTCCGAGAGTGTAGTGGGTGCTTTTTATGAGCCACCGGCAGGGGAACCAATCGAGGGGCACTGGCATCGGCCATGTTCGAATGGTGCTTTTTACGTGTCACCGGCATAGGGACCATAGAAACTGGGAAACCGGGCCCATGAGCCTGGTTAGGCTTTAAAAGGGCACATAAAAAAATATAATAAATTAAGACCAGAAAGAAAAATAATCCCAAGAATGAAGAAACTGTCTAAATTGATATACCATTAAGGAAAAGAAAGAGGTTAATATCAGGAGATAAGATGGCTATTGTGGACATATAGTTTTGGTTCAGTAGCACAGAGATTGTCTAACTTTAACTCCAGCAGTCAAGGGTTTTGAATGACGGCCATTTTCTACAGTGAGTTTAGTTGGGTGCATGTGTGTGTGTGTGTGAGAGAGAGAGAGAGAGTGTGTGTGTGTATTTGGAAAGTGAACAACACAAACATTACAAGGACACTTAAAGACCTTCCTCTAAAATAGTCGAGCATCCATAGAGAGACATAGGCAGCTGTAGATTTATCTGGAAGGATGTCATTTAGAAAGGTGGCATAGCATCTGATGAAACCAGGAACGGATGAGCTGAAACTGAAAGAGGGAAGTGAGGAGGTTCAGAGATGCCAATACATTGGCAATATAGATAAAGGACTTGTCAACAGCCAGTCCCAAACAGAAGTTGAGGGGTGACAGGGCCATCATTCAAATCAATGGGCAAATGAGGTGGATTTCAACCACAGCAAGCTAAACTCTGACTGAGCTAAAGCTTAGCTTAGCTACATACATACATATATATGTGCATACATACTTACATGCATGCATACATACATACATATATATATGTATATATAGGAGAATATACAAAAAATAACAACAGACGAGGACAGGTGGTGTAAATAACAAAAGTATATATTAGTATGACGCTCGGGAATACGGAAAGTCTTTGACGTTTCGAGCTACGCTCTTCAACAGAAAGAATACGGAGACAAGGAGAAAAACACGGAGAAAAAAAATTGAATAGTGTTCAGTCAACGGTCAATCATAATAATGTATATATATATATATATATGTATATATATATATGTATATATATATATGTATATATATATATA
>NC_069005.1:6710139-6714336 GCF_001194135.2 Octopus bimaculoides | reverse complement strand
GGAGCCTCTCCAACCAGTAGTAGTAGTAGTAGTAGTAGTAGTAATAGCAGCAGCAGCAGCAGCAACAGGAGTAGCGGGGTGGGAGGTGGGAGTGACAGTAAGGTTTGGTGGGTGATAATTTTTGGCAGCAGTGACAGTTCTTGTTGTTGTTGTGGTGGTGGAGATGGCGGCGGCGGCGGCGAGGATGACGACGATGATGATGATGATGATGATGACGATGAAGTTGAGGGCGGTGACGGTGATAGTGGTGGTGCTGCTTGTGGTAGTAGTGGTGATGATGGTGGCAGTGGTGGTGGTGGCAGTGGTGGTATCGGTGGTGATGTTCATCATAGAATCTACAGAAGGAGAAAGAGGAGGCGCAGCAGCAGCAAGAATAGTAGTAGTAGTAGTAGTAGTACTAGTAGTAATGGAGTGGCAGGGGGGGGGTGATAGTAGGGTGTGGTGTGGGTGATGATTCTAGTGGTGGTGGTTGTGGAGGTGATGGTTATAGTGATGGTGCCGGTCATCGTATGCAGTAGTGTCAGCAGCAACAGTAGTAGTAGTAGTAGTAGTAGTAGTAGTAGCAGTAGTGGTGATTGTAGTAGTAGTAGTAGTAGTAGTAGTAGTAGTAGTAGTAGTCGTCGTCGTAGTAGTAGTAGTAGTAATAGTAGTAGTAGTAGTAGTAGTAGTAGTAGTAGTAGTAGTAGTAGTAGTAGTAGTAGTCGTAGTAGTAGTAGTAGTAATAGTAGTAGTAGTAGTAGTAGTAGTAGTAGTAGTCGTAGTAGTAGTAGTAGTAGTCGTCGTCGTCGTAGTAGTAGTAGTAGTAGCAGCAGCAGCAGGAGTAGCAGCAGTAGTGGTGATTTTATTATTATTATTATTAGTAGTAGTAGTAGTAGTTGTAGTAGTAGTAGTAGCAGCAGCAGCAGCAGCAGTAGTGTAGTGGTGGTGGCGGTGGTGGTGGTGGTGCTGCTAGTAGTTGCTGTAGTAGTAGTAGTAGTAGTAGTAGTAGTAGTAGTAGTAGGCATCAGGTCATCCCTGATTGAGAAAACCCTATGATCAAAAGACACTCCAACCATAACCACCACGTCCTTCTTATGATTCTCACACCTTTATCCTAGGATCTCATCATCCAGTGTGTGTATGCATGCGTGTGTTTAAGATGCGGTTTCATATGACGGACATTCAGCTTCTGTTTCTAACAAGTCAAGCAATTAATTATATAAGAATCTTATTTGTTGTTAACCAAAGCTAGAATCTGTGAAAGATATTGGTAAGCAATTTACTTCAGGAATAAACCAGAACAGACCAGACTAAGCGATATCTAACCATCATGGAGCAGACCAAACTAAGCGATGTGTAGCCCTTGTTTTGATTTTATTGCTAAACTGTTATAAGCAACGAAAACAGTATTAGTTCAGAACAGCAATCTGTATATTATACTTAAAGCAAATATACTGTAAAACATCGTACAAATGTGATATTCGTCTTGAGAAAGTATCTTGTATAGATGTATTGTGCCAAAAAGTATATAAGTATACCAGTAGCCGAAGAAAAGCATCTAGAAGTGGTAGAATTGCTAAACCAGGATTTCTGCGTCTTTTCACATCATCAGTAACAAGAATCCACTACAACTGCTGGATACATTTCGTTTGCTGCTAATATATTTCTGTACTTTTTAAGTGACTGAGACCTTTGGCAATATGCCGTGCTTGGGAAGACCTGTCAAGCCAAGTGAAATCACAGTCATGGCCAATGTTGATGTTTCGTAACTGGCATATGTAAAAAGCGCCCACTGCACTCTTGGAATGGTTGGCATCAGGAAAGGTACCCAGCTGTCGAAAACATACCAAATCAGATTAGAACATGGTGCAGCTTACCAGGTTTCAGTCAAATCATCCATCTCATGCCAACATGGAAAGTGGACATTAAATGATGATGAGGATGCTGCTGCTGATGATGATGATGATAAACATCTGTAGAAGATGATTTCTAGTGTAGTGACTTTCTACTGTATTTCTACATTCAGTTAAATATACAGATTGCTATTCTGTACTGATATTACAAGTGTACCATAGCTATACCTTCTTCACGCATTATATGACAAAATCACAGACTACAGTATACACAAAAACTGTGATCACAAAAACACAAATTTCACAACTTCCAAAGTAAACACAGCGATGTCATTCGGCACACTGTCTCATGAAGGTCACTGATAGCTCTCACTGCGCACGCAACTGCATGCTGCCGTCTGTTGGCGCGCTACAGAACTAATCTAGAAACTTTCTGACACCACCTCGTCGTTAACATTAATGAAGGCGGCGAGCCGGCAGAACCGTTAGTACGCTAGACGTAATGCTTAGCAGCGTTTCGTCCGCCCGTCTTTGCGTTTTGAGTTCAAATTCCGCCAGTCGGGTCGATAAAATAAGTACCTGAGGTTGATGTAATCGACTGCCTCCTTCCCCAAAATTTCAGGCCTTGCGCCTGTAATAGAAAGGATTATGTTATCAATAATGAAAGGTAAAGTATTATCTTGATTAAATATATCAAGACCAAAGAAGCATATGTTTATGCGTGTGTGTGTGTGCGTGTGAGTTATGTAGTGTGTGTGGTTAAAGACATTCAGGCCAAGAATATCTGTTCATTTTTTCTATTCAGACGTTATAATTCAACGTACTCTGTTTCCGGCACCCCCACCTAATACGATGTTATTATTATTAGAATTTCACTGCTATTTCTAGCAGGTTGAGCAATACGGAGGGCGTGCTTTCATTGGTTGAACAGCATCAATGGCGCGTGTATGCAGCTTCTCTGTATGAATGCGTGCATGTACGTATGTGGGTGGATGTTAGTATGTGCGCTTGTCTATGCGTCTGCCTCTCTATGTGCATGTGCGCGCGAATGTGTACGTGTGTGTGTGTGTGTGCGTACCTTAACGTGGTTCTGTATTTGTGTATTTAAATACGCGTAAGAGACTATGTGTACGTATTTTTATATACCTTTAATTATCTGTAGTTGTATCTATGTGTGTGGTTGTGTGTATGCGCATAGGCGTCTCCGCCTCGGTATGAATGAAACTGTGTGTATTTTAGTATATGTATACATCAGAATAAATAAATGTGTACACACACACACACACATACGTTGTGTGTGTGTGTGTTTATGTGCCTGTATATACGTGTCAACGACTGAATTTATCTGAATACTTACATGTATGGATTTATATAAGAGTCTATATATGCGCAAACATTTAAACGAGAGAGAGAGAGAGAGACTGTGTGTGTGTGTTGGTGTAGCTCTGTATACGTGGGTATTTACGTATAATTGTGTGTATGTGTCTGCACGACTGTTTTTGCAGGTGTGTTTATATGAATGGATGTGTGCATGTGTTTACACTACCCGTATTGTGTATCAATGTATACATATATAGGGAGAATATATATATTTATATACACACACACACACACACACATATATATATATATATTCTTTTTACGTTAGTACACATAGTAAATCATTGTCTCTGTATATGTGTATGTATTTACGTATATATATATATGTATGCGACTGTGTATCTCGTATATTTGGAAGCTTGCATGCGTATTTGCGTACGCAATTATACATACAGACACAAACATATGCATATGTAATGCACAGTGTATTTACACACACACATACACACAAAAGCACACACATACATCATAGGTGTGTGTATTAGTTTGTCTTCCTGCATCTATGATTGTGTGCGAATATATATTGTTACATCGGCAACACAAGACTTGCCATGCACTGAAGACTCGCTACAACTTGTGACGTCATACTTGTTGCTATTTCTTCAGCTCGTATTCACGAACAGAGGGCTACCCCCGTCTTTCTGCTATAATTATGCTAGAGTTAACGATTGCAGCGTGGATTATAACATATTAAGCCATTAAAAAAAAACCCATTTATTATTTCTTATTTAATGTCGAAATTTCCGTCGCACGAACTGCGACTTGGTCACTGACAAGACCTCACTGCAGCACAAGTGACCAGGTCGTAGTTCGTGCGACGAAAATTTCGACACTAAATAATAAATAATAAATGTGCAAATGAAATTAACAGTGTTTATGTGTTCTTTATCGGCTATAGTGTTTTCCACGCTGCAATTGTCTAGTTTCGTCACACGTTCTCAGATCAAGTCACTCGAAAAAAATTTTTTTTTTTAAATTTAAAAAG
>NC_069005.1:6708589-6710129 GCF_001194135.2 Octopus bimaculoides | reverse complement strand
TCGAAAAAAATTTTTTTTTTTTAATTTAAAAAGGGGTTCCCGTGTCGTCAATAATGATGGTGGTTAGAGGTGGAGGGGGAAAGCTCTTTTAAGAATTCTCTTATTGTCATTTTCGTTCTCTAATCTTGAGCACATATTCTCCCATTCTTTCATTCGTTCTTCTAAGATTTCTTTTGTCTTCTGTTTTATTTGCTCATTTGCGTGTTTTCAGTCCCATGTCTTAGATCAGCCATGGGCAACGTTTTCGAGAAGCGGGTAGCATTACTGAAAGAATTCAAGTGGTTGTGTGGTATGAAACTTGCTTGCTTCCCAACCATATGGTTCTGGGTTCAGTCCCACTGCGTAGCACCTTGGGCAAGTGTCTTCTACTATAGCCTTAGACCGACAAAAGCCTCGCGAGTGGATTTGGTAGACGGAAACTGAAAGAAGCCTGTCGTATACACACGTGCGTGCGCGCGTATATGTGTGTTCCACTACTGCTTGACAACTGGTGTTGTTGCATTTAAGTCCCTGTAACCCCGCAGCCCAATTCTGATCTACGTATGTTGTAGCTAGCTGACAATAAATAAAAATCACAGAAATCAATGCATTGATTTGTCCGAGAACCGCATGGATCTGGGGCCCGATTCTGATCTATGTATGCTGTGGCTAGCTGTCAGTAAATAAACACTCTAAGGTTCAGTGCATTGATTTTCCCGGGGAACTCACGGGCCTCGGAGACCGATTCTGATCTATATATGCTGTGGTTAATTGCCAATTGGCCCTGGACAAACCTGATTCGCCAGTTCTGATCTTCGATAGATATATTTTTAAATTTTAAAGCACATCTCGTGGATGTTCTAGAATGCATTATTGGAGTCCCAGGAGATTTCGGGTTTTTCAATATCACATCGCCACTGGGCGATGGGATATAGACTCTTTAGTAAGTCTATCAAAGTTATTCCCCTTCCAATATCTTTTACTTGTTTCAGGCATTAGACGGCGGACATGCTGGGGCAACGCCTTGGAGAATTTTTAGTCGAACGAATCGACTCCAGTATTGTTTTTTTTTAAAGCCTGGTGCTTTATTCTATCGGATATCTTTTACCGAACCGCCAAGTTATAGGGACGTAAACAAACCCAAATCTGCCGTACATACACATAGAGATGCATGCATGACACGTTTCTTTCAGTTTTCGTCTATCAAATCCACCATACATGCATCGTCAGTAGTTCATACATCCGGTAAAAGGAGCGTCCTCGGCAGAGGAGCAGAAATTCCATTTTTTAGGAAGTTAAAAGGTATGGCTAGTCAAAGAGTGAACGTTGGTTCCGCACCTATAAAGCGGTTGGCAGAATATACGACACGTCAGACTCAAATGGCAGAAGGCGCATAATATCTCTACAACTACACGAAGAATTACGTAACGGTCAGTTTTGTAAACAAAAAATAATTGTCCGTGTTGCGGGCGGGACAGGGTTTATCCCCCTTACATCGGCTTCGGCCGTGGTGGTATTCGAATGTGCTGTGGCGGGTCGCGAAATTTTTTTTTCCTACGAG
>NC_069005.1:6704164-6708272 GCF_001194135.2 Octopus bimaculoides | reverse complement strand
CTGCTATTATTAATAGTTTGAACAACTACAAAAATACATTATTTACATTTGACAGATATTTGTCCTCATCTTGTTTGTTGTTAACACAACGTTTTGACTGATATACCCTCCAGCTTTCATCAGCTGTCTTGGGGGAAACTTCGAACCTGGGTTCTCATTCCTAAGGTATTTTTCAATGTTATTATTATTACGTCACTGCCTGGAATCGAACTCGGAATCTTGGGGTTAGTAGCCCGCGCTCTTAACCACTACGCCATATCCGTCAAACGTAAATAATGTAAATAATGTACATAATTCCTCATCTCTTAAATATAGAACTGAAGAACCACAAAAATGTTTCTTTCCGGTGTTCATAATCTATGTAATACCAAATAATATTCATTCTGAGACTGCAGGTTCTTTTCGATATTTTTAAGGCAAAAAAGACTTAGAACGAGTTGACGTGACTGAAGGGAAACAACTCTGACAAAGGAGAATAATTTTTAATTTGATGCTGGGATAATATTTTCTTAACTGTACCCGACCAGTAATCCGGCAAGTTTGGGACCGGAAACGTCCAGGATTTCTGGATTTTCCGATTTTCTGAGGCCATTCTAAATATTCTTGAAATATAAAATACAACCATGAAATGTAAAGAGCTAAATAATATTTAACATGTTCAAATTAACGCACGTTGTTGAATATTTATTAATCTACCGAAGGCTACAAGCTGGCAGAATTGTTAGCACACCAGGCGAAATGTCTAGCGGAATTTCGTCTGAGTTCAAATGCCGCTCGGGTCGACTTAGCCTTTCATTCTTTCGAGGTCGATAAAATAAGTACCAGTTTTATTACAATACAATAAAAATCCAACAAAACAGTCCTGCATTACTCAATGGACGGCAGCTACATTTCAATCAGGAACTTATTTTATTGAGTCGCTAGGTTGATTTTTTGACACAACACCGGTCGATTATTTTTTATTTCAACCGGCGGTGTTACGTGAAATATACAAACACATGAACATAAATACTTAACACAGCGCCAGACTTTTTATCCGGCTTCCAGAAATCCGGAAATACATTGCAATAAGATGCATTGAGTGAACATACCTTCTTTTTGAAGTTAGTTTATTGACGTACGGTGTGAGGCCTAGTGAAGGAAGTGTTGATCTGTGTGGATGTGCTAAAGCCCCAAAGCCACTCGGGGCCCAAGCATTGATGTTGTTCATATTGTTGCTTAGCCAACGATGATTTAGCAGATCGGTCATTCTTTCTGCTATTGGCTCGAGGCTTCAAATTTGTGGGGAGAGGGCTGGTCAATTTCATTGACCCCAAAAGGTTGAAAAGTGAAGTCACCCTTGGTGAAATTGGAACTCAGGACATAAAGCTAGAAGAAATGTCTCTAAGCATTTTTTCCAGCATGCTAACGATTCTGCCGACTCACTACCTTTGAGCAGATCTGTAATTAACCATTTTAGCATTTAAACCAGCCAGATCCAGCTCAAAATATTCTACCTGTTTTATGTTCAATCCAGACAGATCCAGACTCACATCTACCTTGCAATGTCCTTCTAAAAATAAACAATCACATCACGAAAATCTCAAAGCTATGAGATAATACATTGATTAAGTCAAAACAATGTGAATAAATAAGCATTATATTTGATGGAATAACCTGAATGGTAATGGATTAAAGGCGATACAGTTGTGATTATCTTGTCTTCTCAGGGTTATATTATATGATGCATCCTTCCTTCCCCCAGTTTTAAGGAATGCCAAATGTAATTTAAGAGGGATTTAGCTGCTATTTATAGGAGGCTACATGAAGGCATTGAGGCTCCTTGATTAGTGGAGTTAAATCAAGTGGCCAGTCAGGCCCACCACCACGGGGGGAGAAAACCCAACTATTCCTACCCCCACTCTAAAGTTGCTATAAAGTGCTACACTTCATGATTTCAGCTGAGATATGTTTCATCACGGGACTGCTTGATCATGGCTGACCTGGGACTAGAAATATGGAATGACATATTAGATAATGTAGCTCTCAATGTACTGTTTGGTTATGTTCAGAACTGGAATGGCGAGATAGTCTCAACTGGAACTGACCTGAGGTTAAAAAACGCAACACAATATGCAGCCATGTAAATAATAGTCAGTGTTTCTTGTTTCTTTTCTTCTCAAATGTTTTGAACCTTGGTGCCACTTTAGTGTGGTCTATCTGGCCATTTACACTATTGCGTGTGATCTAACCCTAAACCCTAAACTTTAACCCTAGAATCCAATCCTAAACACTAACCCTAAGTCCTAACCCTACACCCTAACTCTAAGCCCTAACCCTAATCCTAAACCCTAACACTAACTCTCAACCAGAGCCCTAACCTTAAACTGCAACCCCTAACCCTGAACTCTAACCCTAAACCATAATCTAACCTTACACCATAACCCTAAGCTCTTACTCTAAATCCCAACCCTAAACTAACCTAAGCTCTAACCATAAACCTTAACCCCTAAGCCCTAACCGTTGTAGTAAACAATTGTGCTTTACTTCAATCATTTTCCCAAAGCCCCTTCTCATTCAATCATTGTCATAACATTTTACTCATGCAAACTTCATTTAATCCCCATCATTACACCCTAATCCAGTGGTTACTCCAACCTTTTCGCTACCAAGGATCCCTTTTATTCAAATGAATTTTCCCACAGACCCCTTTTAATATGCTTATCCTTATGTATACATACATATGAAGTTTTAAATTTAGTTCACAGATCCCCAGTACTACCTTTGCAGACCATTAGGGGTCCGCAGACCATGGTTTAGGAACCACCGCCCTAATCCTAACCCAGATGAGATCATTTCACAGTATAGAGTATGGATACTGCAGTAAACTGCACACTAAAGTCGCATCTGAACCTTTTTTATAACAGAGTCTGAAGGAAAACACTACTTTTCCCTCCTCCATCAAATTTAAGGGAACCTGCTATGTGGTTATTCAACCTGCTAGAAATCAGAGCCAAATCTCTCTGAACAGAAAAAGAAAAGTAATGAGTTCCAGCAGGCTTGATGTAGGAAACCAAGAAATTTTAATCTGTTAAAATTGTAATCTCAGTGATGAAAATAATCATTGATCTCTAGGTTGTTCAATTTTTTCAACCAATTAATAAGACGACTGAAAAACCAATCAATAATGACTACTGGAAACAGCTGTAAGTCAAATTTACGGCAGTAGAAATTTTTAAAATGCAATGAGGCACAGGAGTGGCTGTGTGGTAAGTAGCTTGCTTACCAACCACATGGTTCCGGGTTCAGTTCCACTGCATGGCACGTTGGGCAAGTG
Organism: Octopus bimaculoides; assembly: GCF_001194135.2. Taxonomy (NCBI): domain Eukaryota; kingdom Metazoa; phylum Mollusca; class Cephalopoda; order Octopoda; family Octopodidae; genus Octopus; species Octopus bimaculoides. The sequence goes on along the minus strand of NC_069005.1, from coordinate 6,704,956 downwards.
TCTTCAACTATAGCCTCAGGCCGACCAAAGCCTTGTGAGTGGATTTGGTAGACGGAAACTGAAAGAAGCCCGTCGTATATATGTGTATATATATGTATATATTTGTGTCTGTGTTTGTCCCCCCAACATCGCTTGATAACCGAGATGCTGGTGTGTTTATGTCCCCATAACTTAGCGGTTTGGCAGAAGAGACCGAAAGAATAAGTACTAGGCTTACAAAGAACAAGTCCTGGGGTCTATTTTCTCGACTAAAGGCAGTGCTCCAGCATGGCCGCAGTCAAATGACTGAAACAAGTAATAGAGTGACTGTTATCTATTCTTTGTCTTCCTCTCTCTCACCTCTCTGGCTGAACTGTTTCTGCCCTCATTCTTGCTAACTCTTGCTCTCTGTCTCCCCATCTCTGGCTGGGTAACCATGGGCCTCCTCTACAGCAAGACATCTGTTCCTGTCTCTCTCTCACATTCTAATCTTTCATCATCTGACACAAGATCACCTCCTCCAATGCCCCCTCCCCTCTCAAAGACTCTTGGTGACCCTGCCAGTGCAGGTGCCTCTTTAAAAGCACCCAGTCCACACTGTAAAGTGGTTGGCATTTAGAAGGGCATCCAGCTGTAAAAACCACGCCAAAATTTGACCTCACCTGTACGAGTGCCACGTAAAAAGCACTCAGTCCACTCGACAGAATGGTTGGTGTTAGGAAGGGCATCCAACCATAAAAACCATCCCAAAACACACTCAGAAGCATAACTGGTACTTGTTTCATCGACCCCGAAAAGGATGACAGGCAAAGT
>NC_069005.1:6698751-6703686 GCF_001194135.2 Octopus bimaculoides | reverse complement strand
TATATATATATATATATTATTAAAATGAAGATATGATTTATCGCATCACAATGACAACCTGCCACTCCATATATAAACTCATTTTTATTTAAATGAAGTTTTCTATTCAGATAAAGATTTTTTTAATATCATAACTATAATACGAAAGTTAGAATATGAATTGTTAGGTTTTTAAAAAATTAATATTACAATTTTGTTTAATGATATATATAGGAAATTTTAATAAAGAACCAAGGTTTTATCACTCGAATAAAGGTTATATTCTAATATAATATAACGACTTCGAATATAAACAACAGTAATACTAATATTAGAATAACATAATGACAATCATTTAATTAACAATCAAATCTTGGTTAATATTAATTTTAACATTAATTTAGTTCCATTGTACGCACATTTTCAGTTTTACAACCCAAATAACATATTTATAATTAATTATTGTACCAGTATAAAAAGACGTAATGATTTTTTAAAAAAATAATACTATAACATATTAGTTTTAATTAATAGTTTGGTTAATATTACCATTGTTTCACTGTACACATACTTTATGAAGTTTTAACGCCCGTCCCTCCAAGAAAAAAAAAACGATTATATTATATTTATAACTAATTACAATAAGGATATAAATATAATATATACGCGATTATTTTTATTGATATTACTATAAATTTTAGAAATAATTAATAGTTTAATATTATATTAAACACTAATTTAGTTTCACCGAACACGTAATGAAGTTTTACCACCTCGGTAACGATAATTAACAATTAATAGCAATACTAACATAAATACGTGATTATTATTATTTTTTATTGATAGTTGATATCATTTTTAAAAATTCACAAATTTCTCCGCATACGAAGTTTTAGTTTTACAATCCAATTAACGATTGTTTTATAATTACCATGTTAATATAAATATAAATATACTATACGTAAATATTCTTTATTAATACTAAAAATCTGTTAAAAAATAACGATTTAGTAAATATATTAAAAACACTTAGTTTCACTACATACATACGGTTTTAGTTTTATAATCCAATTAACAATTGTTTTGTAAGTAATTACTAAACTAATATTAACAATTATAATGTCGTAATGACTTCAACAAAGCCTCAGAAACTGACTTTTTTTCGTTTCAGATGAATTTAATTTTAAGTTTCTCCTCGTCACATCATTCATCCCACACACGTTGAACATTTTCGTCTTCATCCCAAACTTTAATCGTTACTCGTTTCCGTTTCCTCTGTTCCACAGACATTTCAAGAACAACAACGTGATTCAAGTAAGTGCTCAACACGTTTTTTCCCTTTCTACCTTAATTTCTACTGATTCCTCAAGTTTTCCCTAAAATTTTATTGTCGCATCAACCATTCACTTTCTCAGTAAATATATATACATGTATATATATATACATACATACACATATATAATGCTTTATATTACATTTTATATAGAATATATATATATTATATTTAGTTTATATATATCTGTGTATAATATAAATATATTTTACCATTTAGAGTTGTTCTTTTATATATATATATATATATATATATATATATATATATATATATACACATTGTTGATGTCATTTGTTATTTTTTAATTTAATAATTGAAAAAAGCAATTAACAAACAGTGTTTATTTCATTGCGTGTGGATGCCTGTGTTTTGTTAACATTAATTCAGCTTTCTGTAACGATATAGATATAGATATTCCATTATTATGGTATGGTGCTATAATAATAATAATAATATTAATAATAATGTCAGTTCTCGTTTACTGCAAGCTTTTGTCTATTGTTAGTATTTAAACTGTCTTTTGTGTTTCCACCGGCGAAAACGTTGGCGAATCTCCGGAGTGACATACAACTGGACCAACCGAAATATATTATAGACACGTATATATATAAATATATATATATATATATATATATATATACATACAGAGAGAGAGATTTATAGATACATACATATATATATGATATATATAGATATAGGCATATCTATACTTTATGGCCCCACCGGTTATACTTCTGCATAACTTTCTGGAAAATGCATATTTTTATATGATATTTTGCTGAGATATGTTTTCGAGGGTGGAGATTACAATTATAACATTAAAAAGATGTAATAATTATTTTAAAAGGGATTTTTGATCATTTTTCACTCTTCGATTGTTTCCTCATGTCTCTCTTTAAAATGCAAATTTTTAAATGACACTTGCAGAATTACATTTCCGAGACTGTAGATTACGTAATGTTGATGATACAAAGATATAAATCTGAAGAAACTGAAAAAAAAAAGCTACTGAAATTGATGGAAATAAAATTTAGGCGGGAAGGAGGAAGAACTCTCCAAAACTCCTCCCAAAAATTGTTTTAAAGATAAATTTCATCAGCATAATTCCATTCTCCATCCTCGTAAATATATCTCCGCAAAATATCGTTTAAAAATATGCATTTTTCAGCAAGTTATGAGCAATCAAAATTGGTGAGGTACCAATCCTAGTTATATTTACAGAGGACTGGTTCGACCGGAATATTTGTGTGTGATGGTGTTAGCTCTTAAAACGAGTCTAGGACGTTTACCACCCCCCATGGACAATTACTCCTGAGAACAGATGGTTTAATGTTTCTTAATATATTGGAGAGGGGGTAGTTGTCGTCGGGTGAAAATTGTCCCATCGGTGGGTAATTGTCCGGCAGATATAGACGACTTCTCGATCTTTTCAACTTTTATTAAGTATGTCACAAGTGGAGAGAGAAATGAAGTGCCTTGTTTAAGGACACAACGCATTGTCCCCTCCGTGAGTTCAATTCACGTCTATGAGACCTGGAACCGAACACTAACCATTAAGCCACACACCTTCGCACACTTTTAGCATATCCGGGACTGCATTATCCAATGTATGCAGTTTATTTTTTTTGACGGATCTGGGGACGACTGAACGCTATTTCTAGGTTGTCGATCAACTATTTGACGGTTTCCTTCGGTCGTTCGCACATAGGAATGGTAATAATGGTATTAATGAACAATGATTTCTGGCTTTGGTTCTCAAGGCCACACAGATCTTAGCTGAAAAGAAAGGAAAAGGCAGAAATGGTTGATTAAACCGCCCCTCTTCCCTGCATCTGACTCGTGACTTTATTTTATCGAACTTCAGTAGTATTAAAAAGACTAAGCTCACGATTGTAAGGTTGTATGTTCGATCCCCAGCCGCGCGTTGGGTCCTTGAGCAAGACGCTTTATTTCATGTTGCTCCAGTCCACCCAGCTAGCGAAAATGAGTTGTACCTGTAATTCAAAGAGGCCAGCCTTGTCACATTCTGTGTCGAGCTGAATCTGCCCTGAGAATTACGTTAAGGGCACGCGTCTGTGGAGTGCTCAGCCACTTGCACGTTAATTTCACGAGCAGGCTGTTCCGTTGATCGGATCAACTGGAACACTCATCGTCGTAACTGACGGATTGCCAATTATTAAAGACAAACAATATCGATCACTATCCAGGCTGGATTTGAAGTCTGAACGTAAAGTGACGAAATCAAATTATCTATAGAGTGTTTTGCTTTTGTTCGTCGACTCCTGGAGACCAGGCTAGCTCTGATGGAGCAGATCTCTGATCAAAGATGTTTCGGCCTTCACTTATCACGTCCTATTTTTCTCTGACTTGGGCAGCATTTGAACTGCAAACGTTGAATTGACAAAATAGTTAGCGCTTTGGACGATATCTGAAATAATGTTTCCTTTTTTTTAAAATTTAGATAGACAGTTAGTTGTGATTTGAGGAAAATCTTGCTGTTTTCTAAATATAACGTTGCTATTTTCTCCTTAATGTCGAGAGCAAAATCGTCATAAAAGCTACCCACCCAAACAATAGAACTTGTTGAATGAAGTTACGCAACATAATAGGGTTAAACGTCGAGTTTCAGTTACGAAACCTCAAGGCGCCAAATTTGCTCTCAAAATTATATACACAGAGATTCTTTAATGAAAATATCTATATTTCCTATAATTTATTATTATAATATTTTCAACGAGTTAATTTAGTTTCAGAAAATAAAGTTTTTTTTTTAACATCAAAAAAAATGTGAAAGATTTCTTAAACATTTTCTTTGTTTGGGTTTAATGTATTATCAATCTTGAGGCCTACTTCTGCATTTCTCTGTCATTGAACAACTTCCGGTGCAAAGAAGAATGCAAACAAAACTCGCACAATTTTACAGATAAACAATCTTTCGCATCCTTAATTATAATTAATTTCATTAATTTTTGTTTATTTAACTTTAGTGTTTTATTTAATTTTATTTTTGCTTTAGGCTGGGCGGCAATCTTTATTGTCATTATTATTATTATTATACGAAAATATAAGATAAACTAACAAAACATTTTTTTACTTCGTTATTATTAAATTATTAATTATTGGCGAAGATCCCCTAATTATTAATTTTATTAATAAATATTTAGATTTAATCTTTCCTGAAGTTATTTAGTTTAAGGTGTGTTTGCAGTTACATTATTTTCTTTGTTGTTATATAACAACATAACTCGCACAAATATAAACATTTTCCTTGTCATTATTACTGTCGTCCACTAATTGGCTGTTATTTCTTGATTATTGCTAATTTCACCAATATTTTCTTGTTCATTTCGTCCCATCCCCAACAATTTCGATCGCTTCAAGACCCGTGTCCACACACACATAATACATACACACATGCATGCATAGAAACACACACACACACACACACACACACATATATATATATATATATATATATATATATATATATATTAGGGGCAAAATTCAAAATTACAGGTAAAAACTCAATTAAAATCAATTTATAAAAAAATTTTAATTAAATTGAGCTTTACAGATTAAAATATATAAATATATATGTGACAGTGGATTTTCATCGATGAGTT
>NC_069005.1:6697734-6698741 GCF_001194135.2 Octopus bimaculoides | reverse complement strand
TTATTGTCAAATTAAATAAATCATTATTATTTATTTTAATATCATAATATTTTATATATATATATATATATATAAATTTAATATTTTAATTTATTTTTTCACCCCCTAAATACTTAGGGTTTGACACTTATATTATTTAACATTATTATTATTATTATTGGCTCCGCCCCCTTCCTCTTCCTTCTTCGACCGGCGTGGTATGTCAGTTTCTTTACAGCACAACACATAGCTGAGGTGATTATTATTATTATTATCATCATTATTATATTTTCTACAAACATTCAACATTTTAGGCGGCACGGATTGGGACTTGGTATCTTGTGAGAAATTAATAGCTGTAAGTGTTTCTTGGGGGGACGAAATTAGGACATTTTCTGTGTATATATATGTGTGTGTGTGTGTGTATGTATATATATATATATATATATATATATATATATATATATATATAAAAGAGTGGCCAGCACGTGTGAAGTGTGTAGAACTAGACGGGCTTTTAAACGACCAAGCTATGCTTTGTAATAATAAGTCACAAGTGAATTTGCGTGTTTATTATTATACAAACGTGTGTGTATACATATATACATATATATGTATGTGTGTGTGTGTTTGTATAGCCTGTAACTTAGTGCGTATAATGCCTTATGTATCATATGCGTATATGTGTGTGGTTATATGTTTATATACACAACACATATATTCAAATAATGTAGATAAACATTTGTCGTGTGTATATAAAGTGTGGTAATATTCAGAAAGGATGACCACCACGTGTGAAATGTGTAGAACTAGACAGGCTTAGTCACAAGTGAATTTGTGTGTGTGTATGTATATATATGAATCGTCTTTTATGCATATATATGATCTGTAACTTAGTGCGTATAATGTTTTATGTATGTATGTGTATATATACATGAGTATTTATATGCTTATGCACGCGCATGTATGTTTAAATACAGACGGACATTTGTAATCAACAACTTGGGATATATGTGTATATATATATA
>NC_069005.1:6694441-6697724 GCF_001194135.2 Octopus bimaculoides | reverse complement strand
TATATATATATATATATGTGTGTGTATGTATGTATGTATAAAACCTGTAATTTCGTGCATTTGTGTGTATATGCATTCATGCATGCGTGTTTATTTTTATACAAACGTGTGTATATATATATGTGTTTGTATAGCCTGTAACTTAGTGCGTATAATGTCTTATGTATCATATTCGTATATGTGTGTGGTTATATGTTTATATACACAACACATATATTAAAATAATATAGACAAACATTTGTAAACAACTTGGGATGTATGTATGTATATATATATATATATATATATATATATAATCTGTAACTTAATAAGTATATCCTATATCATATACGCATGTGTATGTATACACGTGTTTATACACAAATGTATATTTCAGTATAAACAGACTTTCGTAAACAACTTTGTATATACATACATACACACGAATATCTATAACCATACATATACGTACGTACGAATATACATACATTCATACAGACATACATGTTTAATTACTAACTGATCTTACCGGAAAAAACGTGTTTCCTACTCTAATATTTATATATAAAAAAATGAAATGACATCTTTAGTTATATTAATTGATAATTTGTTCATTATAGACGCTTTCTTCTCTTGTCATGTCCATACTCTATGAAGCTGATGCAGTTGTAAATCTTTATATATACTCGCACTATCTATCTATCTATCTATCTATCTATCTATCTGTCTGTCTGTCTGTCTGTCTGTCTGTCTGTCTGTCTGTTTATCTATCTATCTATCTATCTATCTATCTATCTATCTATCTATCTATCTACCTACATGCACACCTAATGTATATAATATGTTCATGTGATGTCTTTCTATTTACATCGATATATACCTTACATATAATTATATGTAAAAGTTAACTATTGTTTAATCTCATGTCAATCTTGATCTTAGAAGTTCTGAGATGAAACTTTCTACTCGTAACCATCGCTCTTTTTTCTCTTATATATTTATAATATATATATGTGTGTGTGATTTATATATTTATACACACACACATTGAAATATATGTGCGCGTTGGGATTTACATTATATACATGCATCAAAATGTATTTGATATATGTATTAGGATATTACATATGCCACGTGGGTAGTGTCTGATGATTGTGCTAGGACACCAGATGTGTTAAAAAAAACACTGTTTGGCATGCTGCTCTCAACACATGAAACTAATAGTAACATATAAATACTTATATTGTGTTTATTAAATAATATTTATCTCTCACCAGATGGTAAGCTTTTTTTGTTGATCTTACTATCATGGAACAGTACACTATATATATATATGTGTGTGTGTGTGTATAGGCGTTAGGAAGGGCATCTAGTTGTAGAAGCCATGCCAAAGCAGGCTCTAGAACTTGGCGCAATCTCATGGCTTGCCACAGCATTGAAATGCACTGAATTGCAATAAAACATTCTTTTTTTGCAATGGAATAAATATGATAGGTTTCGGCATGTCTGTGAGGTAAGCAGTTTCGTTTCCAGCTCCATAGTTCCCTGGTTCAGTCCCACTGCGTGGCACCTTGGGCAAGCATCTTCTACTATATAGCTTTGGGCTGACCAAAGCCTTGTGAATGGATTTGGTAGATAGAAACTGAAAGAAGCCCATCATATATATGTGTATACACACACACATTAACAGATACTCCACTCAATTCTTTTACAGTTTTACAAGTTCCACTCACTACTTAAACCCATACTTCACAGATTATAGCTACTCATTACGACTAAGCGTTACACTCACCACATCAGCCCATACTCCACTCATTGACAGCTTAACAAGTTCCACTCACCAAACTGACCTACACTCCACTCATCACATGACTTCTTCCTCAGTGACAACTTGAGATTTCGGTTTCTCTTTATTTACATTCTCCTCTGTCTAGTTTGTCTCTAACTCTGTGAGTCTTAGTAATTATTGCTAATTACATTTAACAACACTAATTATATGTAAACAAGTTCAAGCGCTTTGTTTCTCTGTGAATCATAAAAAAACCTGGTTAAATGGCCACTTATCAGGTATTGCTTTTAGTATTAGATACGGTGTGTGTGTGGCAACACATATGTTGCTGTTGGGTTGTGGGTGTCGGTGCCACATAAAATGCACTCGTGCCGATGCCACATGCAATGCACCCGTGCCAGTTCCACATGAGATGCACCCATGCCAGATCCACAGAACATAATGATCCTGAATAAATACCATGAGGTATTTCATTCAGTGCTCTAACAATTCTGCCAATCCACCAAATAACAATTTAATAATTGTCAGAAGCTGCTGGGAAGGCAAGCTGTGGCATCTGGCTTGGGAGAAAGGAAGAGTGGTGCAGCAAGCACAAGCATTTGAGGATGGTGGGAACATCTGGCCCAGGGTCACGTGTCGAAGTGATCACGGAGCAATGTGAAATGAAGTGTTTTGCTCAAGAACACAACACAACACCTGATCTAGGAATTGAAACCACGATCTTGTGATCGTGAGTCCAACACCCTAACCACTAGGCCATACTCCCTCTTAGGAATTGAAACCACAATCTTGTGATCGTGAGTCCAACACCTTAACCACTAGGCCATACTCCCTCTATACACACACACACACACACAGAGTTCTGGTCAGCTGGAAAATGCTGATTGTATGACATCTTTCGGTATGAGTTTGTAATCCTTTCCATTTTAAATGTTATTATTTCAGGTTCAATCCTAACTGAAGGAAATGCTATCAATGTCTGTTTATATATATATATTTTTTCCTTTTTGACTTTATTGTAGAAATATGTCTGACTGGTCGGCACAAGTCAATGAACAGGAGCAGGGGTTGGCTATGCGGGTAAGTGGGACCATTTTTTTGATTACTTTCATCTCCGTCTTCTATCTTTTACTTGTTTCGGTCATTAGACTGGGGCCATGCTGGGGCAGTGACTTGATGAGTTTTAGTCTAACTGATTCCACCAGTACTTAAAAGTTTTTTTAAGCCTGGAATTTAGTCCTTTGCTGAACTGACAAGGTATGTGGACGTAAACACACCAACACCAGTTGTGAAGTGGTGCTGGGGGGCAGATACAAAGGCACGTGTGCGCACACACACACAACAAGCTTCGTTCTGTTTCCGCATACCAGATGCACTCACAAGGCTTTAGTTGGCCTGAGGCTAAAGTAGAAGGCTCAGAAATTCTGAGGAAGGGATAAGTTCATTGCATTGACCCCTACTGCTCAACTAGGACTTATTTTATCAATCCTGAAAGGACAAAAGGCAAAGTTGACC
>NC_069005.1:6671540-6692623 GCF_001194135.2 Octopus bimaculoides | reverse complement strand
AGTGGAGCTATTAAGGATTTTAAAAAAATCAGAATTGTTGTTATTGGCCAAACATTATGATCTGGATGAGGCTAAGTCTACCATGAAAAAGAAAGAGATTTTCAAAGTGGTTTTGGAACATTTAGTTGATGAAGAAATTTTCGAAGATTCGGCTTTGTCTTTATTGAAACCAGAGAAAACAGAAGAGTTTGAGTTGAGGAAATTAGAATTAGAATTTCAAAAAGCAATAAGGGAAATGGAAATTCAAAAAGAATTAAAATTGAAAGAAATGGAATTACAGAGTAGAAAGTTGGACACTCCTCGTGGTCAGACAGATTTTGATGTTGCAAAAAATGTTAGACTCGTGCCTCCATTTAGTGAAGAAGATATTGATAAATTTTTCCTTCATTTTGAAAGGGTGGCAATAAATTTGAGATGGCCTGTGGAGCATTGGACAATGTTAATACAAAGTGTTTTAAAAGGCAGGGCTCAGGAAGTCTATTTGGCTTTATCGAACGAAGCAAGTTTGAGTTATGAGGTGGTCAAAGAGGCTATTCTAGAAGCTTATGAACTGGCCCCTGAGGCATATAGACAAAAATTTAGGCTGTCCAAGAAAAGAAGTGATGATACGTATGTAGAATTTGCTACGGAGAAGGAAAATTTGTTTGATTGGTGGTGTGTGTCAAAAGAAGTTGGGGAAGATTTTCACAAATTGAGGCAGCTTATATTATTAGAGGAGTTCAAACTGTGTGTTCATGTTGATATTAGATGTTATTTGGAAGAGCAGAGAGTAGAACAGTTACAAGAGGCAGCTAGTTTAGCAGATGATTACTCTATTACTCATGGACCTGAGTTCAAGCTGTATGGTTATTGTCATCCGGATAATTTCGAGGTAGGTCGGACAAGTAAAATAATTTATTCAGCTCAGTCAGGTTCGAATCCTAACAAGTCCAGTGATTCAGAGTTAAGAAAGTCAACCAGTCCTTTTGTTTCTAAATCTGATTCAAATTTTCATTCAACAATTATTTGTAGATATTGTAGAAAGTCAGGCCATTTGATTTCTGAGTGTAAAAAGCTCAAGTTAAAAAATCAGTCACAACCCTTTCCACACTCTTTTGTGAATATCAAGTCTCAGCCTATTTCCAACATTATTAACAACGAGGAGGGATACTTGCCTTTCATTTCGAAAGGGTTTGTCTCACTTGAGGGTGAGTCCACATTACGACCCATTACTATTTTGAGGGACACGGGCACACTCCATTCTCTATTGTTGGAAGGTACTCTTCCTTTCTCGGAAGTGTCGTCTGCTAACTCTGATGTTTTATTAAAGGTTATTAGTGGAATTTCAAATGCACCTCTTCATTTTGTTGATTTGCAGTTAGATTTTGTGTTTGGTTTGGTTTGGTGAAAGTTGGTGTTAAGAAAACTCTCCCAGTTTCAGGTGTAGACTTGCTTATTGGAAATGATTTAGCAGGGTCCAAGGTTTTGTCTGATCCACATGTTAGCATTAAGCCAAGCCCTTCTGAGAGCCCTGAATCCCACTTGAACTTGCTAGACCATGTGTCTACTTTTCGAAACCGACTTTCCAAAGCTACTGAGGTTGCCAGAGAACATTTGAAGAAATCACAGGACGAAACGAAAGCCATTTATGAAAAAAACTGTAACGCCCGAAATTTCAGTCGTGGTGACAGGTCTAGAATTGCAACACACACACACACACAAACCAAACACAAACTCAGCTTTACAATATGTACTGACTCTGATGATGATGCTACAATTAGCTGTCATTTTTGACAGCACGGGGCCAGCTAGTTAATAATAATGATGATGATTTTTAAAGAAAAGAAATAAAATAAGAGAAAATGTCTGATCATAATGTTTTCTAGCTTTGTTATCGTTTAACGTCTGCTTTCCATAAGATTAATAATAATAATAATAATAATAATAATAATTGTTATTTACTGCAGGTGAGTGAGATGACTCTGAAGAAGAATGAAAACACATCCACACTGAACCAGAATTCAAACAGCACCCCAACAGCTGCCCCTAATCAGAGTTCTACAACTATATCATCATCCACAACAGTGAAGCCTGCAGCGGATAATCCTGAAGAAGATGATGTTGGTAAGATGACTATTATATTAGTTATAGCGGGAGGACAGATAACCGACTGGCTAGGGGTGGTACTGGACGGGACTGGCAGTCAAAGTCAGCAAGGTCATACCATCATCATGATTTAATGTCTGCTGGAATGAGTTGGATGGGAGCTGGAGGGGCCAGAGGAGGGTGCCAGGCTCTACTGTCTGCTTTGGTGTGGTTTCTGTGGTTTGATGCCCTTCCTAACTCTAAAGCACTTTACAAAGTGGAATGAGTGTACAGATGACTGGGACTTTTGGCGATTTGCTGGGCTTGAGAAGATGCATCAAGCTAGGTGAAATCATGGTCGTGGCCAGTGCCAGTGACATGTGAAAGGCACCTATGCTGGAAACAGGAAGGGTATCCAGCTGTAGAAAAATCTACCACAAATAAACTCTCCACCCGACCCATGCAAGCATAGAAGAACGGATGTTAAACGACGATGATGATGATAATAATGTGATGTGTATATGATTTTAGGTTCCATTGTGTATAAAAAAAACCAACAGCAGCATGTATAAACAATTGTGTGTATATTTTGGCATTTCAGAAGCCACAAAGGAAGATGCTTCATATTTGCGTAAAATTCTTCGATCTAAATTGGTTACCACAAAGACAGATCTTGAAGTGTTGAGGAAAGACCCTCGTTCTCCATTGTATTTTGTCAAGACATTCAATGACTTGAATCTGTAAGTAAACATAACTATCTTCTGCTTCACTGTAGCATTGCTACACAAGTACACCCTGTTCCCCCTACCCACTTTGTTTCCTCATAACTGTAAGGAAAATGGATATTTTTCAATGAAATTTTTTTACAAATACTTGGTGTAGATTACGACAATATCAGAATTTGTTTGGTTTAAAAATTTTTAAGGTAATTCACACGAGTCAACTTTATATACTTGTAACATTCAGAAAAATGGATATTTTTCAATGAAATCTTTTGCAAATACTTGGTATAGATTACGACCAATATCAGAATTTGTTTGGTTTAAAATTTTTTAGGATAATTCACACGAGTCAACCTTGTATACTTGTAACATTCAGAAAAACGGATATTTTTCAATTAAATTTTTTTACAAATTCTTGGTGTAGATTACAACAATATCAGAATTTGTTTGGTTGAAAAATTTTTAGGGTAATTCACACGAGTCAACCTTGTATACTTGTAACATTCAGAAAAATGGATATTTTTCAATGAAATTTTCTACAAATATCTTTTAGATGGTTATAGATTATGATTATGTCGAAATTTGTTGTAGACTAAATGTAGAGAGGGTATATAACTACTCAATTCTCATTCAGCAAATCAATTTATTGATTGTCTCGTGTATGAGCAGGCAAATACACAGAAGTTAGGATTGACAGTCCAGAAAATTGTAAGTTTAAATGATGAACGATTAATCTTGTACAACTGTGTTTTATCGACAGAAAACCTGAACTTCTTCGAGGTGTGTATGCAATGGGATTTGATGCTCCTTCAAAAATTCAAGAAACTGCTTTGCCAACTTTACTAGCCAACCCGTAAGTATACTTCAGCTCGTTTTGTCTTACCAATGAAAACATTTCTCTGTATGACGGGGTGCTGAAAAATTCCTGGTGTTAAGGGTATCGCAAAAGGCCTGGTTGGAGGCCCAGCTTTCTGAGTTCTTTTACAGGGCTTAGGAAAACTGAAGGACCACTGCAATAAGTGTGTGAGTCTGAGAAAGGAATATGTTCAATAAAATCATAATTAACTGATCCTTCCATATTTTCTTTTATCCAAAGACAGGAAATTTTCAGCACCCACTCTTTTATAGATATATGTATATACACCAAAGGAGATGCTGAAAAGTTCCTAGCTTTAAGGGTATTGTAAAAAGGCCTGTTTGGAGACCCAACCTTCCAAGTTCTTTTACAGGGCTTAGTAAAATATTCACCTTACTTGTACAGAAGCGAAGGTTAGCAACAGGAAAGTCATCCAGCTGTAGAAAACCCGCTGCAACAAAATTCTGTCCAACCCATGCAGGCAAGGAAAAGTGAACATTAAAATGATGCTTATAGCACAATAAATTGTCCCAACCCTGAACAACATACCAGAACAAATAAACCAAAGCAGAAATATAAGAATCATGGTGTTCTCTGGTTCAACCCAATCCATAGTTCACATATTTCAACAGATAACATGTTGGCGTTAGGAAGAGCATCCAGCTGTAGAAACTCTGCCAGATCAGATTGGAGCCTGGTGCAACCATCTGGTTCACCAGTCCTCAGACAAATCGTCTAACCCATACTAGCATGGAAAGCGGACGTTAAACGATGATGATGATGAACGTGTGTGTATGTTAGTGTTTCCTTACCTTGACATAGTTGTAAATGTGTGTCACTGTCATGTAAGCCATGTCCATTGTTTCTGATCATCCATGGAAACATTTTCTGGTCATGGGGAAATTCCTGATCACCTTACTTGGAAACAGGTGAGGGTTGGCAACAGGAAGAGCATCCAGCCATAGAAAAATCTGCCTCAGCAAAATTCCCACCCAGCTCATGCAAGCATGGAAAATGGACATCAAGGGACATCATCATCATCATCATCGTACAAGGAGTTTATAGTGTGATGTCATGGGGTAGTGTTTGTTTTCTGTTCAGTATTTTATATATGTATATATATATATATATATATATATATATATTTATGTATTTGTATTTCATGTTTATTCTCTCTGTTGTCAGCCCTGTAAACATGATTGCACAGTCTCAGAGTGGAACTGGAAAAACAGCTGCCTTTGTTCTCACCATGCTAAGTAGAGTAGATGTTAACCTCAAATACCCTCAGGTAAAAAATATGTACCTACTAGGTTTTTTTTTGTTATTTTCTTTTCTTTTTCTTTTTTTATTTCCACTTTGTAAGCTCCCAATTAACTTTGAACATGGCGTTTTGGTGAGCTTGATTTATCATCATCATCACTGTCACCATCATTACTATCTCCATTATCTTCCTCATCATCATCATCATCAGCATCACTTTTCATTGTTTATTTGTTGTTGTGCTGTCCATGTTGGCTAAGTGAAAACCAAAGAGGTGAGCAGCAGGGTCCATGATCTTTGTAGAAAAAGGGGTTTGTGAAAATATGTTATACAGGCTAATGCTAGCCATTACTCTGACCCCTGTAAAGGAACCCAGCTGGATTTCAGTTATTGTGTGTCTGCCAACCAGCTAACAGAGAAATCTCTATT
Organism: Octopus bimaculoides; assembly: GCF_001194135.2. NCBI lineage: Eukaryota > Metazoa > Mollusca > Cephalopoda > Octopoda > Octopodidae > Octopus > Octopus bimaculoides. The sequence continues at coordinate 6,687,292 of NC_069005.1, read as the reverse complement.
TGTGAGTCTTTACTATGAGTTTGTCTGCCAGCTAACAGAGAAATCTCTATTTGTGAGTCTCTACTACGAGTCTGTCTGCCGGCTAATAGATAAATCTCTATTTGTGAGTCTCTACTACGAGTCTGTCTGCCGGCTAATAGATAAATCTCTATTTGTGAGTCTCTACTTACTATGAGTCTATCACCTAACAGAGTAATCTCTGTGAGTCTGCCTGCCATTAAATTGAACAGTCTCTATTTGTGAGTTTCTACTATGAGTCTGTCTGCCAGCAAATAGTCTGTATTGTGAGATTGCCTGCCAATAAATAGAGCACTCCCTCTCTCTTTCTCTATATCTCTCTTTCTCTCAAAGTGTTATTGATGGGCCTGGCTACTGTTGTATATACTGGTCAACATTACTGTCTTGAGTCCTAAGGCTCATAGGGCTGCTTAACCAGTTTCCATGGCATGCAAGTAACTGAGATCACAAATCCCCCCCCCCCTGAACAGGACAACTCCATCGTGGAGTTGCTGGTCTTGTGTCAAAATTGATCATCATCATCATTCCTCCTCTTACAATTTCTTTTTCTAATTCCAGTGTCTGTGTTTAGCACCTACGTATGAATTAGCCATTCAAATTGGTGAAGTAGCTATCAAAATGGCGAAATTTATGACCGATGTGAAAATTGGATTTGCTGTCCGAGGAACGGAACGAGGTATTTCTAATATTTTACTCATCCTTTCTTTCACCTGTCCAGTCCCTACCTTTTTTTAAACCTTCTGATTTTGATTTGTATAGAAGCATGAGCAAGATTGAGGCTACAATCCTCTACAGTAGTCCCATGGTACTACAGTATGGGAGCATGGGTTAAAAAATTCAGTTTGAGCCCTCTTCATTTGAATTACAAACCCCATTTAGTGATCTAGTAAGTTGGGGGTGGGTGCAAATATGGCTGCTGAAACCTGATCCTTTAGTGTTGTAAAAAAGACAAGTGAATACCACATTGAATAATGATGTGAGATATATACGAGGGGGCTGCTGAAGAGTTCCTGGCTTTGGGTAACTACCCTGAAGTTCACACACACACACACACACACACACACATGATGGACTCATCCTCTCAAAGACAATGTATGAGCGTTCAGCTTTTGCCAAATGACCATCACAAACGAATTGTTTATAGTGGTCAAATGTTTGTGCTGCACATTAGATCACTCTCTCTCTCTCCATCAAATCAATGTTACCTGGACAGGTACACTGCGTACCACGCATCAGGTGTCGAAGTGATTGCAAAGCAATGCAAGATGAAGTGTTTTGTTCATAAACACAATGCACCACTATATATTGCAAAAACATAATCTATCCATGGATGAATTATTGCCTTGCTTGGAAACAAGTGAGGGCTGGCAACAATAGAGGCATACAGCTGCAGAAAATCTGCCTCAACGTAATTCCATCTTACCTATGCAACCATGGGAAAGTGGATATTTTTTTTAACTCTAGGCACAAGGCCCAAAATGTTTGAGGAGGTAGGCCAGTTGATTAGATCGACTCCAGTTCGCAACTGGTACTTAATTTATCGACCCCGGAAGGATGAAAGGCAAAGTCAACCTCAGCAGAATTTGAACTCAAAACATAAATACAAATGAAATACTGCTAAGCATTTCGCCCTGTGTGCTAATGTTTCTGCCAGCTCGCTGTGGATATTAAAATGAGAAGGGTATTTTTGTTTTCCCATGGGTGATTGTTGCTAGCAAGAAGAGATGCCTGCAGGAATATTGCCATCATCTGGGCAAAATCCAATGTTTAATGAATTTCCGTTTGTCTGATTCCAGATAAAATCTTTACTGAACAAATTGTTATTGGGACTCCCGGCACTGCGTTGGATCTGGGTTGGAAATTTAATGCATTTGACTTGCAAAAGATTTCAGTTTTTGTATTAGACGAGGCTGATGTAATGATTGCAACACAGGGCCATAAAGACCAGTCCATCCGGATACAACGGTAAGTTGCTATCATTATTTATCTATTGACGCCTGGTACTTGTTCTGTTCATCTCTTTTGCTGAACCTCTCAGTTACAAGGACATGAACACACCAGCACTAGTTGTCATTATTTATCTATTGAAGCCTGGTTCTTCCTGATGCCATCCACTCTACAGAGTATACTGGATGCTATATAATTTCTAATATTCTCATTTCTCTTATAGATTTCCCAATTTTTCTTTGCCTTGTTTTTGTTTTGTTTCTATTATTTTTTTTTTGTGTTTTTGTTTCTATTGTAGACATTTAGGAGAATGCCAGATGTTACTTTTCTCTGCCACATACGATGCCGAAGTAATGAAATTTGCACAAGACATCATCCCAAATCCTGTCACTATCAGGCTGCGTCGAGAAGAGGAGTCCCTTGACAATATCAAGCAATATTACATTGAATGTCAGAGCCAGGATGATAAATTTAAGGCCCTTTCCAACATCTACGGTTCAATATCCATTGGACAAGCTGTTGTTTTCTGTAAAGTGAGTGATGTTCTGCTTAGCCTTACTGACTTTTAGTTGTTCAGACCCTGCTTGGTTCTCATCATCCTTTTTCCCTATCCTGCCTTCTTAATGTTATTTGTATAATGTTTTCTCTCTCACTTCTTCTTCCATTTGTCCCTCTAGTTCATTGTCTGCTGACCTACCTGTCTGCCTGTCGTTAATCAAAGACATTTAAACCATTACTGTACTGTCCCTTTCTCTCCAGTGCCGTTCATTTCCAATATTCTGCAAAAAACATATCATCTGGGCACGGGGAAATACTATCTTACCTGGAAACAGTTGAAGTTGGTGACAAGAAGGGCATCTGGGTGTAGAAGATCTGACATAATATAAACTTCATCCAACCCATGCAAGTATGGGAAAGTGGATGTTAAAATGATGATGAAGTTAATAAATATACTATTATCATCAAGGCAGCGAGCTGGCAGAAACGTTAGTACACTGGGTGAAATGCTTAGCGATATTTCGTCTGCCGTTACATTCTGAGTTCAAATTCCGCTGAGGTCGACTTTGCCTTTCATCCTTTCGGGGTTGATTAAAAAAAAAGTACCAGTTACGCACTGGGGTCGATGTAATAGTCTTAATCCCTTTGTTTGTCCTCTCTATGTTTAGCCCCCTGTGGGCAATAAAGAAATATATACTATCATCATCATTGTCGTCGTCATCACTTAACGTCTGTTTTCCATGCTGGCATGGGTTGGACGGTTTGACAGGAGCTGGAGAGCTGTCCAGGCTCCAGTTGTCTGATTTGGTATAGTTTCTACAGCCGGATGCCCTTATTAATACTAACCACTTTACTGAGTGCGCTGGGTGCTTTATATGTGCTGCAGACACAGGTGTAGTAACATGGCACTGGTATAAGTGCATTTTACGTGGCCTCTCAGTTGGAAGAGGGATTGGGGAAACGGCCGTAAAGGACATGCCTGTATGTATGGATGGCTGCTATTTTAATTAGTTTGACATGCTTTCTCACAGGGACCAGTCCCTTGTCATCTCCTCATTGAGTGACCTTTTGCTTCTTTTTACAGACTAGAAAATCTGCCTCTTGGTTATCTGAAAAGATGAGTCGTGATGGCCACGCTGTTGGCTTGCTAAGCGGAGAGTTGCCAATCCATCAGAGAGCTGACATCATCCGACGTTTCAGAGAAGGCAACGAGAAAGTCCTGATTACAACAAATGTTGCTGCCCGAGGTAAGATCAGTCTTTTTAATTCTACCGTTTTCACATCTGTTTTTTTACCGTTTCTTAGTTTCTTTATTCATATCCGTTGTAGCGCTGGGCTCACTTTTAGTTTATTGGATGCAAAAACCGTTTCTGCTACTACCAATCTTTGTGGTATTGAAAATTTGTTGTCGCAGACAAATGGACAGACACAGAGAATTCATGTTCGAACTTTGTTATTCAAAATCTAATGGAACTAATGATACCAACCCGCTCAAGATCGCCCTTGGTTCTGTTAAACAAACTTCCGGTTTTAAAGTCAGACAAATTAAAACCTCTCATCTCAATTTCTTGCTAATTTATGTTCCAAACACCAGTTTATTAACAGCAAAGTTATTTTGCTAAATTCTTCATTAATTTCAAAATTAATTGGAACAAAGTCTGTGTGTTTCAACAGAAATACAATAACAAAAGGGTTAATGTTGACAGTTATTTGACTAAATTCTTCATTATTTTGAAAACAAATTAAAACAAACGTAATGTATTTCAACAGAAATATGGTAACAAAAGAGTTAATCAGATTAAACTATAATAACTAATATAATTTTTATTTTGTATCAAGAAGTTTTGTCCTCTATAACTAGTCACTGACATGGTTTCGTTGAAATGTGTTGGCATAGTACTAGTCAATAGGTTAAAGACATGCAATAAGATTTCTTGACTATATTCCTTCTTTATTTCTTCGTTTTTCTCTCCTTCAAAGACAACTTCAAAATCATTCTTTTCCTTCTTTATTTCTCTCCTTCAAAGACATTCTTTTCCTTCTTTATTTCTTCGTTTTTCTCTCCTTCAAAATCATTCTTTTCCTTCTTTATTTCTTCGTTTTTCTCTCCTTGCCACCCACAACACCTGAAAACCATTTTCAGGAATTGATGTTGCCCAAGTAACTATGGTTGTTAACTTTGATCTGCCAACTTTGCAAGATGGTAAACCAGATTTTGAAACTTACCTTCACCGTATTGGGCGTACTGGAAGGTTTGGCAAGGATGGCATTGCCCTGAACATGGTCAGCAGAAATACCTTGAACATCCTTCATGAAATAGAGAGACATTTTGGTAAGTTCTTCCTTTTCTTCACTCTATGACCATTGTATAACATAATTTTTGTCTTTGGGTAGCAACTGTTCTTTCCTATTTGCTGACCCCAAGAAAGTATGGAAAATGGCTAATATTTCCTTCAAATTTTGTTTTGTTCCATTTATTCAAACCCCAAAGAATCCCTCTCTTCAACACATGGCTATGATGTTCCCCCACTACTCCTGCTCATGATCAGGGATGCACATAACATCAGCCACTAAGGAACATGCTCAAGTGGTTACGGGTTAAGCAACTGACAAGCAAATCTGTGCTATTGAACAGAATATTTGCTTCAACGATATTTCAGTGCTGAATCTATCTGAAATGTTATGGAAAATAGGTCAGTTTCAAAACATAGATATCTAGGTCACAGAAGCAAAGTTTGAAGGGAATAGTAGTCATTTCCTTTGATTTCTAGATAGAAGCAAATAGGAAATATTTACTAACTAACCAGAGAGAAAAAGATGAAAAAATTTTATTACAGTGTTTATTTTATTGCTTTTTCTCCTAACAGCACAAGGGCCACGCTGTTTTAAAACTAGATTATATCAAGGGCAGGAGACTTGTAGAATTGCACTTAATTTATTGGTTTTGGAAGGGTGAAAATAAATGGATCTGAGAAATCATCATCGATTATGATGGCCACATTTTCCATTGGTTGCTTCAGTTGGTTGAAGCTGCTTCCTAAGGCATTCTTCTGCAACCAGATGCCCTTCTTGATGTCAGCCTTTGTTACTTTATCATCCACCATCATCACTTGTCGAACTAGTGAGTAGAATGTGCATTTACAGGAAACACGAAACAAAATCATTGCTGCCAAGCATGTGTTTGTGTGTATATGTACGAGGGGGAGTCAAAAAGCAATGCTATTTTGTTTAGGACCAGTATAATTACCAACACAGGAACATGTATCATACATCAAAATGAAGCTGGTCCTCTGTGAATCACATCCCTACTTCTCAACATAGTCACCGTTTCTCTCAATAGCAATGTTCTACCTTCAAATAAGACCATGTACCCTTGCCCCATGTATCCCTGCCCCCGTAAAATTCTGTTGGCTGTCCTTTGAGCCACTTCTTCACTACAGTATTCACTTCCTCGTCACTGGAATAATGTTTGCCTCTCAAACACTCTTTCATGGGGCCGAAGAGATGATAGTCCAGTGACGAGGAAGTGAAAAGATATTGTGATATGGGTTTGGAGTAGTTTGTTGTATGTGATTCAAGTCAAAAATTCTGGTATTGTGCATTGCTTCAAAGCATAACACAAAAGATATATGTAGGTGTTGTGTGTGTTTGTGTCTCTTTGTCTTGACGTTGTCTGTGTTTGTGTCTCTGTCTTGATGTTGTGTGATAGTTGTAAATCATGTGGTTGGGAAGTGAACTTCTTAACCACACACACACACAACCTATCCATGTTTGTTTTAAGTATAGCAGGGTGTGATTTGAAGGAAGTTTGGCTGCTATTTCTAGTATATCACAAGATTCATCCTCTGTACTGTCATAACTGCTGGTTTGAATATGAAACAGACAGATGATGATGTTGATAGAATATGACCAGTGTGAATACTTAAAGTGTGTAAAGACAGTAGTGTGTGCTTTGGTTTTTGTTATATGGAGCAAGCCAGATGACTACATCATCATTATTGCTTAACATCTGCCTTCCATGCTGGCATGGGTGGGATGGTTTGACAGGAGTTGGCCAGGCAGAAGCCTGCACCAGACTTCTGTAACTGTTTTGGCAGGATTTTTACAGCTGGATGCCCTTCCTAACACCAACCACTCAGCAGAGTGGACTTAGTGCTTTTTACATGGCACAAGCACTGGCAAGGGTTTTTACAGCTGGATGCCCTTCCAAATGCCAATCACTTTACAGTGTGGACTGGATGCTTTCTAAGTGGCACCTACACTGACAGGGTCACCAAGTAACCTGCAAGACAAAAGTCTGAGAGGGGGAGGTAGCATTGGCAAAAGTAGATGATGAAAAGTTATAGTGAGACAGAAACAGGTGTCTTGCTGTAGATGAGGAACAAGGTTACCCTGGCCAGAGAGAGAGAGAGATCAGAAATGAGGACAGAAACAGGTGTGTTGCTGCAAAGGAGATACATGGTTACCCAACCTGAAGGAAGTGCAGGAGAAGGAGATTATTGGTCTTTGTATGGTTTAGCTCGCCTGTTATTAATCAATGCATTTTTCAGTAATTATCGACTTGCTCTCTCTCCCCTTGTTAATTAATTGACACGAAATAATGTTTTCTAATTTCACAGCACGAACAATCTTGAAACTTGATGCTAATGACGTCGATGAGTTGGAGAAGATAAGTGAGAATTGACAGTGATTCAGTTGAGACAGCATTTATTGAAATACAAAAATAAAATCTATGTATTTTTTTCCCTACCATAATACCACCATACATTATATTAAATTGTATTATTGAAAAAAAAACAAAAAGAAGTGTTCCACTATTTCTTACAATTCTTTTGTAAATCAGAGTCTTGTTGACTGGATAGAGCTAAGCCCAGGACCCTAAAATCAGATATTTAACTCTTTGTCTCCAAAGCATTTTCATAAGTTTGCCCCAAACATCCATGCCCTTGTTTCATAGGTTCTGAGTTAAATATATGCTTTCCTTTCATATGTCCCAAGTTACTCTGAAATTAGGAATGTGTATCAATATATATGATGTATGGAGGCTGGGGAAATATTTTCTGTGTATCATGTGATACAGGGGACAGGCAAAGGGGGTTCCCTGTAATTCTTTGCTTGTCTAAAGCATTTTCATGAATTTGTTTTAAACATCCATGCTTGTTTTTCAGACTTTTAATTGGACCTTGTTTCATACATTCTGAGGGATATAAAATTTCCGTAAGACCCAAGTTACTCTAATTGTTTAAAAAAAAAAAAAAGGGGGATGTGTTTCGTATATAATACATAGATGAGAGAGAAACATAACGTGATACACAAGACAAAACTGTCGTTTTATGTCAAGGGTTTCTTGGTTGGGAGAAAGTGGCCACTATTTTCTATGTTATGGTGAAAGGAATCCTTCTTTACCTCTATCTCAACCTCCCCAAAATGAGAAATTTGTTTTGAAAGTTCCATAGAATAAAATAAAAATTTGGTTTCTTTTAGTTTCATATAGATTTTCCCTTTTTAAAGCACACATATCCTTTACCCTTAAAAAAAAAAATGTTGAGTATATATAAAAATAATTAAAAATGTTTATCCTACCCAAAAACTTTATTCAAATTTAAAAAAAAAATCTCTTCAATCTCAAATGCAAGATGGCTTAGTCCTTTTTTTTTTTTTTTTTTTTTTGCCAAACCCCTTCACAAAATATTAACATGGACGACAGGTGTGCCTTAAAATGAATTAAATTCAAAAGTTACAAAAAAAAATTTGCAAATTAGTTTGTCAATCAACTGATTCTGCTATAATAATAATTCTTTTTACTATGGGCAGAAGGACTGAAATTTTTGTGGGGGGATAGAAGGGAATGGCTAGTTGATTACACTGACACCCCCCCTCCCCGTGTTTAACTGGTACTCATTTTATTGACCCCTGAAGGGATGAAAGGCAAAGTTAACCTCAGTGGGATTTGAACTCAGAACGTAAAGATGGGTGAAATGCAGCTGAGCATTTTGCCTGGCCTGCTAACGATTCTGCCAGCTCACCACCTTAAACCTCAATAATAACAATTATTGATTTCAAATTTTGGCTCAAAGCCAGCATTTTAGTGGGGAGCTAAGTCAATTGCATCAACCCCCAATGCTCAACTGGTACTTATTTTATCAACCCCAAAAGGACAAAAGGCAAAAATGGACCTTTGCAGAATTTGAACTCGGAATATAAAGGACGATGAAATGCTTGCTGAGCATTTTGCCCACCATGCTAACAATTCTGCCAGCTTGCTGCTGCCATAATAATAATAATAATAATAATAATAATTTCTAATTTAGACACAAGGCTAGTAATTTTGATTAGATCCTAGTCAACCACCAGCTGGGTTTGAAGAACGTAAAGGGACATAACTGAGATCTACTTTGCTTTTTTTTCATCTTTCTGGGGTCAATATAATGAAACATCCCTCCCAAATTTGGGGTCTTCTACCTACACAAGAAAATATTATAAGTAGGCTTGATTGTGTAGCTGACTGTTCACGCCTTCCATGTTTATGAAATGGGATCAGTCAGTTACATCAAACCCAAATGGATGATAATAATAAAAATTAATCAATTGTGTCCTGTTACAAATACTTCATGTAAACAAAAAAAAAAACTTCAGTCAGTCTTCAGTTTGTTCTCTTAGCCTTCGAACTTACTTTGTCCTTTCTTTTCAAACCATTCTTCACTTTTATCTCCTTCTATTGCCTGCAGAAAGAATGAGAGGAAATCAGAAATGTTATACACATGTATACGGACACATGCATATGCCACACACATACTGTCAACATCGTTTTAGCATTCATTTTTTCCACGTTTACATGGGTCAGGTGGAGGCGCAATGGCCCTCTGGTTAGGGTAGCGGACTCACGGTCATAGGATCGCAGTTTCGATTCCCAGACCGGGCGTTGTGAGTGTTTATTGAGCGAAAACACCTAAAAGCTCCACGAGGCTCCGGCAGGGGATGGTGGCGAACCCTGCTGTACTCTTCCACCACAACTTTCTCTCACTCTTACTTCCTGTTTCTGTTGTGCCTGTAATTCAAAGGGTCAGCCTTGTCACGCTGTGTCACGCTGAATATCCCCGAGAACTATATTAAGGGTACACGTGTCTGTGGAGTGCTCAGCCACTTGCACGTTAATTTCACGAGCAGGCTGTTCCGTTGGTCGGATCAGCTGGAACCCTCGACGTCGTAAGCAAAGGAATGCCAACTAACTAACATGGGTCAGATGGAGTTTATTGAAGCAGGCTTTCTATGTGGCCAGGGGGTGATATTTCCCTGCTAGCCCAAACTTAACAAAATACCAGAAATGAATGACCTTCATTTATAAGAATCACACATTATCAAGACAGAGAGGCACATACATAAACAAACGTTCACATGCAAATAGTGCCTGCCTCCAGTCTTCCATGAGAACATGTCCTACTATGAGGAAGTACTTACCCTGCTTGGAAACAATTTCATAATTTGGTGACAGGAAGAGCACCCAACTGTAAAAATTCTGCCTCAACAAACTCCATTCACCCCATGCGAGCGTCAAAGAGTGAGTATTGAACAACGACAGTGATATACTCTTTTACTTGTTTCAGTCATTTGACTGTGGCCATGCTGGAGCACCGCCTTTAGTCGAGCAAATCGACCCTGGGACTTATTCTTTGTAAGCCCAGTACTTATTCTATCGGTTTATTTTGCTGAACCGCTAAGTTACAGGGACATAAACACACCAGCATCGGTTGTCAAGCGATGTTGGGGGAACAAACACACAAATATACATATATACGATGGGCTTCTTTCAGTTTCCGTCTACCAAATCCACTCACAAGGCTTTGGTCGGCCTGAGGCTATAGTTGAAGACACTTGCCCAAGGTGCCACACAGTGGTTGGTAAGCAAGCTACTTACCACACAGCTACTCCTGTGTCTGTGGCTACTTACCACACAGCCTGCGCCTGCGAATCTTTCATTCGGTAACAATGACTAGAGCAGAACAAATTGTCCAATTTGCTTACCTTGGCCAGGAGAGAAGGAGCATTGGTGTCTATTCTTGAGAGCTCCTTAAATGCTTCATCTCCAACAAAACAGATTTCATGATGGTCCTGCAACACAAAGTACAAGAAAACATAAACCATTTCTCACAAAAGGAATTCATCTCAGCCCTTCAAGACTACTTCAAATAAGGATTTCTTCAGGTTAGGCCCATTGCCACATTTCTTAATTCCTTTTTAGTAGGAAAAGAGTTTGTAACTGAAGTATTGAACTATATATTTATCCGTCTATTTAAGTGTGCCTGTGTGTACATTGGCTTGAATTGCCCATGTTCAGTCCACTGCAGGATGAAGGCCTCAGCATGTTCTCTCCATCAACCATGGTCTGATGCGGAGGCTTTGAATTTGAGCTTGAGGTCAAACTGGTTTGCGAAGCCTACTCTGCCATGCTGGTTCAGCATATGGTAGAGAATGGATAGGCATGGCTGTGTGGTAAGACGCTTGCTTCCCATCCACATGGTACTTTGGACAGGTGTCTTCTACTATACCCTGGGCCCACCAAAGCCTTGTGAGTGGATTTGGTAGATAGAAACTGAAAGAAGCCCATCGTATACATGTATATGCATATATATATATATATATATATATATATATATATATATATATATATATATATATGGTAGAATTCACGAAAAAACAACAGACGAACACAGGTGGTGTAGACAACAAATGGATGTATTAGTATAACGCTCGGGAATAGAGAAAGTCTTTAACGTTTCGAGCCTACGCTCTTCAACAGAAAGAAACAAGGAGAGAAAAAAAATATATAAGTGTAGTTGGTCAGCGATTGTCTTTGTGTCTATGTTTGTCTCCCTGCCACTGTTTGACAACCGGTGCTGGTGTGTTATGTCCCCCATAACTTAGCAGTTCAGCAAAACGGACTGATAGAGTAAGTACTAGTCTTTAAAAAAAGACGAGTACTGGAGTCAGTACATTTGATAAAAAATTTTTCTAGGTGGTGCCCCAACATGGCCTCAGTCTAATGACTGAAACAAAAGAATATATATACATATATATATAAAAACAAATAGTAAATGAGTATATGCATATATACGTACAGGTATGTGCATACTGACATCCACCTGTATGTATAGGTGCATATCTGGGTACAGGACATTGCAAACAAACGTAAACGAGAAAACACACGAGCCACATAGAGAACATTCTACTTCATCAGCTACCCACGTTTTAACACCGGCGTTTCGACGAGCTTCGGGCAGGACGCATCGTTAAAACGGCTCATCCCATGGACCGCAGATTAAATTTGTATACGCAAATTAAATCGAGCCATGGAGGAATGTAGTGGCGGACAAAAAACAAGACAGGAAAACAAACAGAAAAGGCTTTACGGCCAGACGAGAAAAATTATGTGTGTATGAACGCTGTGAAGCACGAACTTGAAAGGGACGAAGTAGTTTGTGCGTTTGCTCGGCGATAGCCAAGGAAGAAAAGGATTATTGACCGGAAGCATGTGACCATGCCGGTGTAAAGGGAAGAGAGAGAGTGGTAAAGGGAGGAAGTAGAAGAATAGGTGAGCAACGAGAGGAAAAGAGAATATAGTGTTTTGCTTAGAAGTAATGCACAGTACCAGAATTTTCAACATGAGCCAAATAGAACAAACTGCCCTAAGTCCTTGTTAGAGGATCCACATAAATGAAGTCAGGACAGGCCTAGTTTGTGCTTGTTTTGAAAGCATTAAATACGTTTCAGATTTTGCATTATATATATATATGAATAGGAAACACCCCCACTCTCATGCAGAAGGAATATTGCAAAGCATTATATCCGATGCTCTAATGACTGCCACCAACTTGCTGCCATCTAAGCTCTAAGAAGGGAATGGAACGCCTGCAGGGGTCATGTAAAAAAAAAATATTATTTTAAGCAAGATTACTTACAGGATCAGCACAAATAACAACTTCCACAGTGGCTTTCCCAGGAGTGTCTAGCGCCAATAGAGGAGTAAGGATAGTTTCGTGTTCCTCCTCCAAAGTTCTTTGAATGATTGAAAGCTGAACAATAGAAAGAAAACAATCAAAATAAAACAATAGGTACAGGTATGGTTATGTGATTGAGAAGCTTGCTTCTCAACAATGTTTTCTTGGGTTCAATCTCACTGCATGGCACCTTGGGCAAATGTGTTCTACTGTAGCCCTATGAGTGGATTTTGTAGGAGGAAATTGAAAGAAGCCCATCGTGTGTGTCTCCGTCGTTAACACCTGACTTATCTGCTATCACCCTCAATGCCCACACCTATCCACCACAGCCTCCACCCTCGAGCGTCTTGTATTTCTTTCCCGTCCAGCCACCTCAAATAAGCAAGTAAAGAAAATTCACAGACCAGAGACCATTAACAAATGGACGGTACTGGAAGGAGTCAAGAGACAGGGGTGGCAAGGCTGTCCCCCTGGCTGGAGATGACACGTGTCTTGGTGAACGAATTAATGAATCTACAACACACGAGCAAACTTTCTCGAGAAACAGATTGCATTAGACATGGCTCTTCATCAGGTGTGCAGCACTATTACAAAAAATTCAAGGTTATTTTTTTTATTAGGTGTCTTTCTCGTTACCACTCTCTCCCTCTCTCGGTCAGGTAACCATGTTCCACCTTTATAGCAAGACACCTGTTTCTGTCTCTCAGTCACACTTGAACCTTTCGTCATTTGACACAAGATCCCCTCTTCCAATGCCCCCTCCCCTCTCACAATTCCTTGTCTTGCAAGTTACTTGGTGACCCTACCCATGGTGGTGCCATCCACACTGGTTGGCATTTAGAAGGGCATCCAGCTGTAGAACACCATGCCAAAACTGACCTCACCTGTGCTGGTGCCATGTAAAAAGCACCCAGTCCACTCTGTGGGGGTGGTTGGTGTTAGGAAGGGGGCATCCAGCTGTAAAAACCATGCCAAAACAGACACAGAAGTCTGGTGCAAGCTTCTCCCTGGTCAGCTCCTGTAAACCATCCAACCCATGCCAGCAGGGAAGGCAGACGTTAAAGGATGATTCAGAACGTCCCGTGGGCTGCAGGTCACCCATGGCTGATCAACAGTAACTCATCTTCAACATTTAGATATGACCAAGAACTTCTTTCAACAGGGTTGGGATTATAACAGAAAGGAAATACCAACAAGACTTACCTCTTGCCGTGGTACAGCAAAGGCGATTCTGCCATAAGCGGTGCCACGGTCAAACGGTTCTGCTATCTCTATAAGTTCCAGGTTACACTAGAGAAGAAAAAATACAGAGAGGAGATAATCATCACTGTAGAAACTTTGGAAGGATGTTTGATGGACTTCTTAACAGTCACACAATCAAGACATTTGGCTGGATATGGGCAGTTTAAATGCTAAACATTTAATTGGTTCTAATTAGTTGTAATAAATTGCAGAATGATAAATCAAACTACATTCATTAATGGGTTCAGATTACTCTGTTAAATATAATCCTTATTTATTCAAAGTTTTGAATTAATCATGCAGTATTTAATAGTTTTGAGATTTCAATTATTTTTATTAAAATGATATTGTAGGGTGGGTGTGAGTGGCCAGATCTGACCAGTTTTAACGTAAAATATGTAAAATGGTTGAGCCACATATGGCCTGTTTAAATGTTAAAAAGCTAAAACAATACACCAACCAGCTAGCGCGGCATGCAGGGCTGTGTATGGATGACCTTCACCTTCAGCCTAGTAATAACAGCAGCATATTACATCGTTTAGTCATAATTGTACAGTTGTTAGAATGAACGAGTGACCTTCACCTTCATTTCGTAGTAACATCATGTTACATCAATTAGTGATCAAGGGGCAGGTGCAAGAGTGAATGTATGATTAGTGCAAAATTTACAAAGCAGTTATCACTATTCTTGTTTAAGGAGTCAGAAATTTGGGTGTCGTATAGGCCACTGGAATGGTTCCACCAGCAATGACTTCAATCTGTCATGGATATTTCATGGATGGAACACATCACCAACAATGAAGTCCTCTGGCAAATCAACACATCAGGTACTGAACCCATGTTGCTGCTCAGACAGTTCAGATATGCAAACCATGTCACACGTGGAAAAATGAAGAATGCTAAAGGCCATAGTCTACAGAGAGTTCATCCAGAGCAAAAGAGAAAAAGGAGCCCCTTGGAAGCAGTTCAAATTCCAGGCAGAGATAGCACCCCCACCACCACCACCACCACCACCACCACACAGACACATATATGTGTGTATATATATACACATGCATATACATATATATAATGGGCTTCTTTCAGTTTCTGTCAACCAAATCCACTCACAAGGCTTTGGTGGGCCCAGGGTATAGTAGAAGACACTTGCCCAAAAAATGGGAAGCAGGACAAATAACAGAGAACGACCCTTCATCAGTTGCCAGCTGTCTATCTACTCTTTATTTTGAGCACACACACACACACACACACACACACACACAGAGGCTGAACCAAAAGTACGTGGACAGTAAATGATATTTATTTTGAGATTACTTACTAATGCAATGAAATTTTAATAAACAATTATTATATATTTATTGTATATAGTAATACAATACAAAGCACTGAAAATTTTATCGATGCAGGTTATAATAATAACCTTCACGGAAACCCTATTCAACCTACTGTTTACCTACTTTTGGTTCATCCTGAATAGACAAAAAGAGAGACAACTTACGTATGTGTCGTCAAAGCCTAACTCTGCTTTCTTCTCAGACTGACAATAAACTGCCATGCCAACGAGTCGACTCCAGAAATCTGTCAAACAAAGAGGGGAGACGGTGATGAGGAAGGAGGCAGGGTGAAGTGGGGGACGACAAATTTCTGTATTTACTTCAAGACAAAACAAATTCAAGAAGTTTGTTGTTATTTTAAGGATAGGTTATGATGCTGTTTAGCTGCAGGTTAGTCCTGATAGAGAGGAGGCGCAATGGCCCAGTGGTTAGGGCAGCAGACTTGCAGTCATAGGATCGCAGTTTCGATTCCCAGACCGGGCGTTGTGAGTGTTTCATCATCATCATTATCATCATTTAACGTCCGCTTTCCATGCTAGCATGGGTTGGACGATTTGACTGAGGACTGGTGAAACCGGATGGCAACACCAGGCTCCAGTCTAATTTGGCAGAGTTTCTACAGCTGGATGCCCTTCCTAACACCAACCACTCAGAGAGTGTAGTGGGTGCTTTTACATGTCACCCGCACGAAAACGGCCACGCTCGAAATGGTGTCTTT
>NC_069005.1:6660051-6671382 GCF_001194135.2 Octopus bimaculoides | reverse complement strand
AGTCATCACCTCGGTGAGGCCCAATGTACGAAGGTCTTGCCTCACCACCTCAGCCCAGGTCTTCCTGGGCCTACCTCTTCCACAGGTTCCCTCAACTGTTAGGGTGTGGCACTTTTTCACACAGCTATCCTCCTCCATTCTCACCACATGTCCATACCAGCGCAATCGTCTCTCTTGCACGCCACAACTGATGCTTCTAATGTTCAGCTTTTCTCTCAAGATACTTACACTCTGACGGGTATTCACATTGACATTACACATCCAACGGAGCATACTGGCATCATTCTTTGCGAGCTTACGTATGTTTATTGAGCAAAAACACCTAAAAGCTCCACAAGGCTCCAGAAGGGGATGGTGGCGAACCCTGCTGTACTCTTCCACCACAACTTTCTCTCACTCTTACTTCCTGTTTCTGTTGTGCCAGTAATTCAAAGGGTCAGCATTGTCACACTGAATATCCCCGAGAACTACGTTAAGGGTACACGTGTCTGTGGAGTGCTCAGCCACCTGCACGTTAATTTCACGAGCAGGCTGTTCCGTTGATCAGATCAACTGGAACCCTCGACGTTGTAATCGATGGAGTGCCAGCAACAACACCAACAACAGTCCTGATAGAACAAATTAAAGGTATTCAGATTCTAATTAAAAGCATTCCAAACATAACCACACCATCTATTTCCTGTGTGCAAAGAACTTATGACCTGAAATTCAATGTGGCCATTTTTTCCTAAGAGTATAGTAAGTGATTGAGGGAGATTTGACTACTATGTCAAGTAGATTAAGCCACCACATAGAGGCTTCCTTGCCAACTTAAGGCAATGCTGATCAATCCTTTAACATTTAAACCTATCACATCTGGCCCAAAACAGTCAACCTTTTTTGTATTCAAACTGATCAGATCTGGCCTCTCACACATACCCTACAACATTATTCTAAAAATAGACAATTGCATCATCGAAATCTTAGCTAGGCGATAATGCATAATTCAGAACAATGTGAATAAATAATCATACATTCGATAGAACAAAATATAAAATGAGGTGTGCTTACCAATAGAGCGAACAAGGTCTGAGACACATAGCGTTACTTTCTTGACAGGATCTGGAAAAGAGATAAGATTATTTGTATGTGAGGTGATTAAGGCATCAGGGAGAGGGGGAACGGTGAGAAGGGGTTGCGGGGGTGGAAATCAAAGAGAAAGGGCAGGGGAAACCAGACACTGAAGGAATGATGAGTGAAGGGGGATATCAGACAGAGAAAGTGGGGAAACATTGAGAGACAGAAACGAAGGAAAGAAAAAAGGTCAGTAGGAGGGGCGCTCAGAAAAGAAAAATCCAATTTCACTTGTAAGACTGTGGTCAACTCAAGTCTCTGGTAGAAAAACACTTTCCCAAAGAGTCATGGAGGACTGAACCCAAAGCCATGGGATTGCAAAGCAGACTTGCTAACCACACAGCCATACCTATCCCCTACCCTCCTCCCATATAAAAAAAAAACATTAATTCAAGCTACTTACCCCCTTCACTTTTATTTTCCATGATGAGGAACTTATAACCATCGGGTGATTTTAAGACAAAGCCACCATCTTCTTCAGTGAAGCTGTATTTGTTCTTGCGGACATTGTCCATGATGGTGTTGGAGAAGATGGTAATGCCCTGAGGGAGGTTACACAAACAAATAGTGAGATATAAAGTTATATTTAGATAGCTTTGTGTGGAGAAGTGTACGTTTTTTTTAATCCTTTTATTTGTTTCAGGCATTTGACTGTAGCCATGCTGGAGCACCGTCTTTTAGTCAAAGAAAATCAACCGCAGGACTTATTCTTTGTAAGCCTGGTACTTACTTTATCAGTCTCTTTTGCTGAACCGTTAAGTTACAGGGACGCAAACACACTAACATTGGTTGTCAATCAATGGTGGGGAGACAAACACAGACACACACACACACACACAAGACGGGCTTCTTTTCAGTTTCTGTCTACCAAATCCACTCACAAGGCTTTGGTCGGTCCAATGCTACCAGCCGACAGAGTACAACCAGCCGACACAGAGTACAACCAGTCAACACATAGAGTACAATCACCTAACAGAGAAATTACCACCAGCCAACAAATGAAGTACTGCCATCCAACAGATAAAGTACCACCATCCAGCATAAAGTACTATCTGCTGACAGATAAAGTGCCACTGGTCTATAGATAAAGTACCAGCAGTCTAAGGCCAGGGTCTGACAGAATTGTCAGAACCTTAGGTGAGATGCCTTGCAGTAAACATTCTAATTTTTTACCTTCTGACAGCAGCTCCCATGACAATACTGGCCCCAAGTTGAATTGGCCCTTGTCTTTTCTTTGGAGATCATTAGCATAAAGGAGTAACTGCTAGTCTGGTCTTCTATAAAAATTAAGATCTTGTCCAAGCTGGCACCACAGACGGTTATTTTTCAGATATGGGTCCATGGTGTCTTACAGAGATATCCCTGTGGAAAATAGCCAAGGGTGATTGTAACTGGCTGTATTTCTAACACTTATAGCAATGCCAAGGGTTTTCATTACCTGCTTTCTATGACTGGGCTGGGTAGAGGAGAGGCAAAGGCAACATTAGGTGAGATTTTGGTTCAAAATCTGGTGAGCCAAAACCAACTACTACAGAGAATTTGGCCCAGTAAAGTTACATTCTTGAGTCATGCTGACTCATAAGGGCAAGTTTCCTGGTTTCATGGCATATAATTTCCCCACTTGGACAGGACACCGGTCCATCGCAGGGTTACTCAGTTTGGCTAGCTGAGTGGACTGGAGCAATATGAAATGAAGTGTTTTGCTCAAGACTACAACATGTCGCTCAGTCCCAGAATCGAAACCATAATCTTACAATCATGAGTCCAACACCCTAACCACTAAGCCATGCGGCACCACAATTTGGCCCACTACACATACACATCTGACCCAGGATAGAAAGCCAGTCATTACCCTCTCTTTATCTCTCTCTCTCATTCTCTCACACACACAAACACCTTATAAGTTGAAAATAGTTTTGCTATTACTTTTTCCTTTTATTAGGGCCTACATTAGGTGCAGGAGTGGCTGTGTGGTAAGTAGCTTGCTTACCAACCACATGGTTCCGGGTTCAGTCCCACTGAGTGGCACCTTAGGCAAGTGTCTTCTACTATAGCCTCAGGCCAACCAAAGCCTTGTGAGTGGATTTGGTAGACGGAAACTGAAAGAAGCCCATCGTATGTATGTGTGTGTGTGTGTTTGTCCCCTCAACATCGCTTGACAACTGATGGTGGTGTGTTTATGTTCCCGTAACTTAGTGGTTCGGCAAAAGAGACCGATAGAATAAGTACTAGGCTTCCAAAGAATAAGTCCTGGGGTCGATTTGCTCGACTAAAGGCAGTGCTCCAGCATGGCCACAGTCAAATGACTGAAACAAGTAAAAGAGTTATTGCCAAAATATGAAGAAACCAAGAAACCCTTTGAGCAAAAAGGGTCAAACGATTCCCAGTAGCAAAACAAAAAGCAACCAAGGAATCAGGATACTTACCCAGAAATCATTTCCATGATGGTAAGAACCAATATTATAGTTGTAAGTCAATTCCATTACAAAGTGATTGTCCTCACTGCCATAACCAATCATAGTTTTGCTCCACCTGCCATCATAAGGGCTGCAATAGAAATGTGTAGGGTCTATGTTAGGACAGTATAGGGTCCAGAAATGGGATGGTGTAGGACCCTCAATAGGAGAGTGCAGGGCCTACATTAGGAGAGTGTGGGGCAGGCACGGGTAACCTTTCCTTATAAGTCGGCCACATGAGATATCCATTATTAGGCAGGACACACTAATTAAAACATCATCATCATCATCGTCATCACCCTCCTTTAACATCCATTTTCCAGGGTGACATGCACTGGACAGTTTGACCAAAGAGGGTGATAGCAGATTTGGCTTGGCTTCTAAGGCTGAATGCCCTTCCAAGTGCCAACCACTTTACAGTGTGTGCTGGGTGCTTTTTAAGTTTGGTATGCCATTCAGAAAGTCCTGTGGGCTGCAGAGTTGCCCATGACTAATGTAGGGCTTACAAGACAGTTTAGGGGCTACAACAGGACAGTGCTGAGTCCTAGAATAGGACAAGTAAGTGTAAAGACCCCCTTTCGGTCATGAATGACCATGGGAATGCACCTAGAAAGTTACCCTCCTTGGCACAAGGTTGTTTATGGAAGACCAGCCTCCCATCTCCACACCACTGATGTTATCCAAGGAAAAGGCAAAGAGGCCGATACAGCATGGCTCCAGTGATGTTGCAACTCATTTCTACAGCTGAGTGAACTGGAGCAATGTGAAATAGAGTGTCTTGCTCAAGAACACATCACACAGCCCAGTCCAAGAATCGAACTCACTACCTCATGATTGTGAGCCTGATGTGCTGATCACTGAGCCATGCCCACCAATAAGACACGTGCATTGTTTACAAAAGGACAGTCTAGGCTCTACAATGGGACATCAGAATACTGACACCCACACGACAATGTAACGGCTATATTTTAATGTTCTATAACAGAACAAAAGTTGACATTACAGGAATTTTAAGTAGATGAGGTGGATGGCTTGACAAGCAAAGTTGATGGTCTACTGCTGTGAAACGTTTAGCCTTGGCCAGCAGACTTTGGGAGAAATTGCATCAGGAATTGGATTAGCTGATATGTTTTTTATTGTTTGTTTGTTCTTTTTTTTTAGGTGGTAGGTTGTTATTTGTGGGAGATTTGACTACTATTTCTAACAGATTAAGTGCACTGAATAGATTGCATTGTAATTGCCATAGGGAGGGGGATTGATACATAGGAATAAATACACAGAGAACCACACAAACATGTGTCTTTGTGTCTGTGTTCGTCTCTCCCCATTGCTTGACAACCGATGTTGGTGTGTTTATGTCCCCCTAACATAGTGGTTCAGCAAGAGAGATCAATAGAATAAGCATCAGGCTTAAAAGAGAAAGAAATGTTCTTGTGTTGATTGCTTTGACTAAAAATTCTTTAAGGCAGTGCTCCAACTTGGCCACGGTCTAATGATTGAAACAAGTAAAAGATAGAAAAAAGATTCATAGGTAAGCCTCTGCTCAAAATTATGTATGTGCAGACAGGTTTGATAAGATGGTTAATAGATAAACTTCAGAATCACGAGGCC
The DNA here is from genome assembly GCF_001194135.2 of Octopus bimaculoides. Lineage (NCBI taxonomy): Eukaryota > Metazoa > Mollusca > Cephalopoda > Octopoda > Octopodidae > Octopus > Octopus bimaculoides. Next base: position 6,666,202 of record NC_069005.1, on the reverse strand, counting down.
CCAGGTTCAATTCCATTAAGAGACATCTTCAGCGCACATAATTTATCATAGCCTCAGGTCAATCTAATACCTTTATAAGTGAAAAAGGGGTTGACGGAAACAATGTGGAAGTCCGTTAGCTGAACTGTAACAGTAATTAGAAAGGGTCCACCCTGTCACATCCTGTGTTACAAGTGATTGTGTCAGAGGATTAGATTAAGGGTATAAGTGGATGCAGAGACACATAAATAAAAAAATAGTTGATAGTTACCCATTACAATACGCTTTACATCCTTCTACAAATTCTTCATGACGCAACACCTGAAATTAAGCACACCAAGAATGAATGTGTGTGTGTGTGTGTGTGTGTGTGTGTGTGTGTATATATATATATATTATATATATATATATATATACACACACCACAATGGGGAGGTGGAGGCTGAAAAGTTCCTGGCTTTAAAGGTATCGCAAAAGGCCTGGTTGGAGGCCCAACCTTCTGAGTTCTTTTACAGGGTTTAGAAAAACTGAAGGGCCACTGCAATAAGTGTGTGAATCTGAGAGGGGAATATGTTGAATAAAACCATTATTAATTGATCCTCCTGTATTTTCTTTTACCCAAAGCCAGGGACTTTTCAGCACCCTCTTGTGTGTGTGTATATATGCATGTATGTGTGTGTGTGTGTGTGTGTGTGTGTGTGTGTGTGTGTGTGTGTGTGTGTGTGTGTGTGTGTGTGTGTGTGTGTGTGTGCATATATATATATACACACACACATAATGGAATTCTGAAAAGTTCTTGGTATTAAAGGGTACCACGAAAGGCCTGTTTGGAGATCCAACCTTCCAAGTTATTTTACAGGGATTAGAAAAACTGAAGGACCCTTGCAATAAATGTGTGAATATCTGAAAGGGGAATAAGCTGAATATAATGACAATTAACTGATCCTCCTGCATTTTGTTTTACTGAAAGCCAGGAACTTTTAAACACCCCCTCATATATACATAAACACAATAAAATAAGTAATACTGATACAATTCTAGCTGTTATATAGTTTTAATTCCGTTATAATGTATCATGTATTGAGATGGTGGGGGTGACAAACATATATATATATATATATGTGACAGGCTTCTTTCAGTTTCCATCTACCAAATCCACTCACAAGGCTTTGGTCATATATCTTGTTTATTTGTAAATTATGCAATGAGAAAGAATTTGAGTAAGAGTAATCATTAACCAATTAATAACCATAATTTACCTCACAGAATGGCTCAATTAACTGTAACCTCCCCATTCTTATAAACACAAAATATCTATTTAATTCACTGTGTGAGTGTATGTGCCCCTAACCATGTGTGTACGTATGCTTATAGCTTCATGTAAGTGTGTACAAGCAAGTGTACGTGCACCATACAACCTAAGCAAGGGTTTTTATATATCCACATCGGCCAAGTTATATTTAATGCATTTTTTTTTGCTGTATTGAGTATGTTTTTTTTTACATCTTATTTTTATTGATCTTCTATAATAATGAAGCTGTATTCCTTAATTTGCTACTTTTGTATACACATACTTAGAAGAAAACTTGCAGAACAGTCGTTATTTCGATGAGATATATCTTATAATCCCCTAAAGAGACACATCTACACCGACATATGCTCCTAAGCCAGTTGTTCAGTATCCCACTCGCGAGGGGGTCGATGCTAGATGGCTCGAAACAATTGTAGTGATCAATAAACATTATTGTATTTTCCATTTTCTGTCTCTCTCATAAACCAAACACCCAACAAACACTGTGAAAATGAACGTGATTTACCGGTATACCAGATGTATACCATACATTTTATTATCTAATATATATATATACATATATACACACACACACCAAGTTATATAAACAGACATAGGTACACACAAACAAATAAGAAAGAAAGAAAGAAAGAGAAGAAAAAGGTGCAGATGAGATGGCAATGAAAGGTTCAAGAGGGGGAAGAAGGAAAAACAAATAAAAATTTGTCAATATGTTTTAAAGCAAACAGCTGAATAATGAATGAATGAGATGTGTATGTACGTGTATGTAAGTACATGCCTATGCATGTGTTTATGTGTATCCATGAGTACGTGTGTGTGTGTGTGTGTGAGCCGTACAAGTGCCAGTCTATGTCTAGGTGTGTAAAATCTTCTGGTGATAGCAGGTGCTGCGTAATGAAGTGGCGGTGGTGGTGGTGGTAGGAGGGGGGGGGCGAAGATGTCAGCTGTCATTTCGTAGGGTGGAAGAGAAGTATTTATTGCTGTCAAGTGAGAAGGTGACAACTGCAGGTGAACAAACTGAATCTCAAGTGGAGGGGGGGTAGGGGTGAATTTTACTACCAAGAAATGAATTGTCATTGTGAATGAGAACCTGCTGGAAGCACCTGTGATAAGAATAATTAACGAGTCTTCAATTTTAGAAATCCATAAATATGTAATTTATTAAATTACAGTTTTGGAGAGACTTGACACTTAACCCTTTAGTATCTGGCCCAAATTTTCTACCAGTTTTATGTTCAAACTAGCTAGATGCAACCTCTCACACCTACCTCACAATGTCATTCTAAAAACGAACAATCAGGTGCAGGGGTGGCTGTGTAGTAAGTAGCTTGCTTACCAGCCACATAGTTCTGGGCAAGTGTCTTCTACTATAGCCTCGGGCCGACCAAAGCCTTGTGAGTGGATTTGGTAGATGGAAACTGAAAGAAGCCCATCGTATATATGTATATGTTTGTGTGTCTGTGTTTGTCCCCCCAACTTCGCTTGACAACTGAGGCTGGTGTGTTTATGTCCCCGTAACTTAGCGGTTCGGCAAAAAGAGACCGATAGAATAAGTACTAGGCTTACAAAGAATAAGTCTTGGGGTCGATTTACTCGACTAAAAAAGGCAGTGCCCCAGCATGGCCGCAGTCAAATGACTGAAACAAGTAAAAGAGTAAAAGACTCACATCACCGAAATCTCAAAGCTATGAGATAATACAGGATTAACTCAAAACAAAGTGGATTAAGAAGCATTACATTTGATAGAGTAAACTGAATGCTAATGGGTTTAGCTGGCCATATCTGGCCCAGATATTCTACCTGTTTTATGTCCAAACTTGCCAGATTTGGCCACTCACACCTACCTTACAATGTCATTCTAAAATTAAACAATCACATCATCGGAATTCAAAGCTACAAGACAATGCATGATTAATTCAAAACAATGTGAATCAATAAGCATTGCATGTTACAGAATAATCTGAATGCTAAAGGGTTACGTCAGCCATGTCTGGCCCAAATATTTCTAAGTTCCAAAATTTAAAAAGAAGCAATAAAGGAACAGACAGAAAACTCACACACGAGATGGGAAAACCTGACACAAAGATTTGTAATGCTGAGGTGAGCACAGGTAATGTTACAACAACAACAACACTGACTGCAGAAGATATGTTAAGGTCAACTGTAATTTTATCCTTCGGATGTTAATAAAATGCAGTCCCAGCCAAGAGCTGGTATCACTATAATCAACTACAAAAAAACCCCCCTCAAATTGCGTGACCTTTTGCTGATATTGGAAATCAATAATTATTGATAAACTCTACAATGTACACTAAGTATTTGCTTACATTACAAAGGAGATGACATTTTCTGAGAGAGGTAGTGAGGTGGGGGGGAGGTTGTTGTTTAACCCTAGGTCAACCTTTATTGAGTAGTCTCAGGATTACCATATTAAGCTACATGTAGTGGTACCATCCATCCATCTTCCCTGCCCACTATTCCTAGGAGAGTCATGTGAGCAGGGACCTCAGGTACCTCCTCTATAGGGTCCTATCAGAAGCAACCCTCATTACACTTTCTGGGTGTGTTACCAACTGATTATTTGTATATTATCCAACCATTTCATTCTCAGGCTGCCCCTAGATCTCCTGCCTGTGTGAGGGTAGAGTCCTCAATATCTTTTCCATAGGGTTCTATCAAAAGCAAGTGTCATTACACTTTCTGATTGGATGCCCAAGTGTGACCAACTGAGACTAAGGGCATTATCCAACCATCTCATTCTTGGCCTATCCCTAGGTCTCCTGCCAGTTGTAAGGGTAGAGTCCTCAAGCACCCCCTTCTTAGGGTTCTATCAGAAGCAATCATCATTACACTTTTTAGCTGGATTCCCAAGCATGACCAACTGAGACAGATATTATCCAACCATCTCTTTCTTGGTCTACACCAGGGTTTCTTTATTGGTCATGGAGGTAGAGCCCTCATGAACCTTCCTCCTCCATAGGACCCTATCAGGAGCAACCCTCATTCTGGAACATGACCAACTGAGACTATGGATATTACCCAACCATCTCATTCTTGGCCTGCCCCTAGGTCTCCTGCCCATCACAAGAATAGGAGTCCTTACGTGCTTCTTCTATAGGGTCCTATCAGAAACAACCACCATTACACGTTCTGGCTGGGTTCTCTCAAACATGACCAACTGAGACTATGGATATTATTCAACCATCTCGCTCTAGGACTACCCCTAAGTCTCCTGCCAGTTGGCTCAGATGTCTGTAGTACCTGAACTGTGACCTCCCGAAGTGGGAAAAGTAGCAGCTCAACCCGGGTCACAGTTTAAAAATTTTAATTTTTAGAAGGTAAAACTTCTAATAAATGCCATACTAAAAGTATTAACAAACTACATTAAAATTGAGAGAGAGGGAAGAGAATCAGTTTCTCCACTTTGCAATTAAGACCTCCCTCTCCAACCACCACCACCACCAAAATGTTTTTTTGTTTTTGTTTTTAAAAGTAATAAAAGATGAAAAACAAAACAAAAAAAAAACTTCCTGTAAATGAAGTAGTTTGCTGCCTGGAAAAGATCTGATAAGGGGGAAACAAGATTAATCAGCACTTCTGATTAAAACAAGTTTTGTGTCCTCAGTTGATACAAATGAAAGCTAACAGGATTATATGTTTAAAACAGTTCTATATTTGAGAGACGAGGAATTATGTACGTTATTTCCATTTGATGGATATTTGTCCACATCTTGTTTGTTGTTAACACAACGTTTAACATGCTGCCCCCTCCTCAAAATAAGGGTAGAGGAACATCGCAAAGCTGTGACACAAGGAGATGTTGATAAATTGGGTATAGCTGATCGTGTATGGAAAAACGGAGACCATCTTGCCCTGTGGGATGAAGTTAAAATAATAGACAGAGAACACCACTGGAAAATAGGAAAACTAAAAGAAGCAGCACATATGCTAGGACACAACAACCTCCTAAGCAGACTGAGTGCAGATATGAATAGCATATGGGAACTGGTATTAAAGAAGGATAGGAAAATATTAGATTTATAAGCCCTAATTGCCCATGGGCATATGGCGTATTAGTTAAGACCACGGGTTACTAACCCCAAGATTCCGAGTTTGATTCCAGGTAGTGACCTGAATAATAATAATAATAACATCAGGAAAATACCTTAGGAATGAGAACCCAGCCAAGTGGCACTGGCATTGACCATGCTTGAATGGTGCTTTTTACATGCCACTGGCACAGGAGCCAGTCAGGCGGCACTGGAAACAATCACACTTGAGTGGTGTTTTTTACATTTTCAGTAATGTACTTTTAGATACACTGTGCCAGAAGCAAAAAAAAGAAAAAAAAAGTCTAATTTAGGAGAAAAACAGCAAGAATTATGAGGGGCCTCTACCTGCAAGAAATAGCAGCTAAATCTCTTTTAAGTAAAATCCTACAGTTTTAAGGAGTGAAGAGGTATGTTGGACAATGTAGTTCAAGTGACACAAAAAAACAGGATAGTCATGGTTGGAAAGGTTTTGATTAGATAACTGTTCAATCATACGAACTAAAAATTCTTCTACAAGGTAGTTTGACTCACTGCAGAGACACAGAAGTCTGGTGCAGTCTTCTGCCTGGCTAGCTCCTGTCAAGCCATTCAACCCATGCCAACATGGAAGGCAGATGTTAAATGATGAGGAGGAGGATATATTGCATGAGTCTGCTGAAGAATAAATCATAATGATACACTCTCTCTCTCTCTCTCTCTCTATATATATATATATATATATATATATAAAGAGAATGAGAGGGGAGATGATGTCTATAAATAAATGTGTGTATATATATATATACATACATATATATATATATATATA
>NC_069005.1:6656315-6658815 GCF_001194135.2 Octopus bimaculoides | reverse complement strand
GGCATAAATTAAAAAAAAACGGAATAATGCATTTCTTAAATGTCTCAAAGCCAAAATTTCGAAAGACTGAACAGCATCCATGAGAAAACTGTCCATGGGCATGAAGTTGGTCCAAAGGCCATCAGAAATGCTGTACACACTGATTTACAGTTGGGGTCATACGTGAGGACCCCGAGACACATATTGACCCATGCAATAAAAGGGCCAAAAAAGTGTTGCGATACCTGAAGCACAATGAACAAACCGTTAAAATCTTTTCCGATGACAAAATCTTTACCGTCGATGCTATTCTAAACCGTCACAATGATCGATATATTGCTAAGTCACCTTCTGGAGGAAAGGGCGTCTTTAGGACCAAGCACCCAGCTCAAGTCATGGTACTTGGAGTCGTGACGTCTGACGGAAAAAAAGATGCCTCTCCGTTTTTTCAAATCTGGGGAAAAGGTCGGGGCTGAAGTTTATTATAAGGTCCTGAAGTATAAGATTTTGTCTTGGCTGAAGTCTAACTACTACAACGGTAAATGTGTGTGGACCCAAGATGGTGTTCCTGCTCATACGGCGAAGCAAGTGCAGAAATTCTGTGAAGACAACTTCGGTGACTTTTAGCCTGCCAACGTCTGGCCTTCTTCCAACCCTGACTCGAACTCCATGGACTATGCCGTATGGTGCAAATTGGAGCACTCTACCAACAAAACTTCGCATCCAAGTGTTGATCGACTTAAGCAAGTCCTGGGGCAAGAGTACTTCACCATGAAGCATGTCTGAGTACTTCATCATGAAGAGGTGTGATGCCTTCAGGCGGCGTGTAAAGGCTGTAGTGGACAACGAAGGCGGACATATTGAATAAATTGTCTCTTTATTCCCCTACAAACTTGTGTTAAAATTATATTTATGTCAGTTTGCTGGTTGTTGTAAAATAAACAATTTGGTGAATTATTTATTACTCTCCAAGCTTTGCTTCCCCACCCTGTATGTATATATATATATATATATATATATATATATATATATATATATTTGAAAATTCATCTTTGAAATTTCAAAGGAATGAAGAGGGGTGAAGCATGAAATGTTCGATTCGAAACTAGAAAGTGCAAGGGAGACAATTCCCAAATCCAAATTTATTGAAAATTGAGCAGACGTTCACTGTATTTCGCAGCCGATTTTGTTACTTCACAACTTTTAGAAAAAGGGGGGACTTTTTTAATGAAATTTTCTACAAATATCTTACACATGGTGTAGATTCCGACGAAAATAAAGAATACGTGCAGCCGGTGTTTAGAATTAGGTTTATAATTAGGGTTTTTGTTACGCCGAAAACGGGTGGTGTACGTATTCTTTACCTCCACCTAGATTCCTAAGTATGTTTGTGTCTGCAGCCACCTATTTTTTTGTTAACATTGCAAAAATTTCAAGTTTCATTTTGTAGAGATACATGTGATGTGTATCAGTATGTAGGCCTAAGCACACGCACCAATTTTCATTTCATTTCATTTTTTTTTTTTTTTTTTTACATTGGTATGGCTATGTGGTAAGAAGTTTGTTTCCTAACCACGTAATTCGGGGTTCAGTCCGACGACAGTGGGACAGAACATGGAACCATTTGGCAGAGAAGCTAGCTTCTTACCACACAGCCATATATGATCTGTACGAACCCATCAATTTACTTTATTTTAATTTTTTTTTCACGTTAAAATTCCAATATAATTGTAAGGTACAAAATCTGAGAGGTGTTTGTAGAAAATTTCCTTCAAAAAAATACCCATTTTTCTAAAAGTTATGAGGAAACAAAGTCAGTGTAGGAACCTCACTTATTAGGTATGCCTTATCTTTTTCTTTTTTTTAAAAAATTTTTAAGGTAGGGTGTGAGTTGGAAGTGACATGGCTGCTATTTTTAGCAGGTCGAGTGACCGCATAGAGGCTCTCTGCTTGCATGAGTCCATGACTTAAGTTTCCCCTCCCTACTGTTAGACTACATCTCTTATGCATTTGAGAAAGACTTAATTACCGCAGTACTTCGTGTTTCTCAATAAATATGGAATTGTCCGAATATTGAAAATCAAATCGATAATAATTAATGAAAAGAATGACCATCGTACTCTGTTGCTATAAAGGAATTTGTTTTTTTAGCGAGGGTAGTAAAATGTAAAAGAAATATTAATTACTGATTCAAAACGAAAGTTGCATCGGCCGGGAATCGAACCCGGGCCGCCCGCGTGGCAGGCGAGCATTCTACCACTGAACCACCGATGCTCACAGATATCATACGACAAAAATAAGTTATTTATAAAATAAAAATTTGATGCTTGTTTGTAATAATTTCTATCAGAAACTGTTTAAATGCTTATTGTATTTCATATTCATTGATTATTTTAATTAGAACTGTCCTCTGTTCTATTCATGTGACACGACTGATGCTTCTTATGTTAGATAAAGCAAGAAAATGGTGGGACACAGCATCAATTGATTTTAATAAATCTAATTGATAGAAATTTTATCA
>NC_069005.1:6650261-6655995 GCF_001194135.2 Octopus bimaculoides | reverse complement strand
CCTCGGTATAAGTAATTGTATAAATCTTAAGCGGCCGCACACTGTCGACAACATGGTGGCCTTTAGTCTGTTACGACTCTCCTCTCGGCAAGGATGCCTTGTTCTTCGGCTAAACAAACCAGTTTCTACTGTACAAACATTACTAAAAGCTCCAGGTATTTACAGTTGTCTATGTAATGAAACGATTAACGATGTATTTTTCTCATGTTTTGTTCCGATCTGTTAAAGTCACGATATACTTATTGACCTTGAAGGTGTAAACAGAAAAGTCTTTTAAGAAAAATAACCAATTCTTTCAGAATAAATTGTCGTTATTTTTAAACTAAATATATAAATGTTGAGAACAGGTCTAGGGCCTTGGTAGATTTTATATTTTAAAACGAGATTTGTTTTTGTTTTTATTTTCTATGTTGGGAATATGTGTTTGCATCCCCTTCGCGAAGTCTCTCTCATATCACACTTAACCGTCTTAAAAGAAAAGAAAAGAGCACGTTGGATCCAGACTGAGCTGATATTAAACAGCAATCAACACGAGACATACCAAATCACATAACAATAAAACTACCTTCAACACAAATACCAGCCAACTAGGGAGCCTTTTGGCGGTGACTCGACCTGCTAAAAAGAGCAACTAAATCACCCTCAAACTATATTGTCTTAAATATGAAAGGCAGTATAGTCAAATCAATCTCAGTGGGTGATGGGTACTTATTTTATCCTTAGCGGTAGGTCGAAAGGTTAAATCAATCCTGGTTGATTTGAACTTCGAAAATGTATTGAGAAGCGAAACAAAAAAATTCCAGAACATTGAGTTCGATGGACATATATTATAACAGCTGTAAATTTATGTATATTACTATTTATTTTATGTTGTTAAACATTACTAAAGACACTTCTCACTTTATCATTTACATCACAAGGTAAGCTTAAGGATGGCGAGAGACGCAGGTGTTTCTAATTGACATCTTCACATCATCAACTAATTAAACCAAAACATTTTATATTAAACAATTTGGCAAGTATGAGCGATGACACAGAATGTGTTTCAGCCTTATTAAGCCTCATCAGGGCATAGATATTTCTTAATCAAGTATTTAATACTACATTATCATCATGCGGTTGAGTGACTTGCCCTGACCAGTGTAACTCTTCCGCACAAGATGAATCGATCAAGTGATGAGGCATGAATGTCCAGTCTGGATTTTAGTCACATTAACTTTTCAGTAGCTGCAATTTATTTAATTAGTTAATTAATTTTCATTGTTTTACTAGTTGTCCGACATATGGGAGCTCATAAACATGTTATCCCCTTACAACCATCAAGATTTGAGTGGCATCGATTCAGGAATGATTTCGTAAGTAAACATTTTTGTTGTTCTTTTAGTCCTTTATGTTGGTGAATATACACTCTTTTATGCTTTTGGTCATTTTAGTCATTAGACTGTGGTCACTTTGTCTTGAAGGGTTCTAGTCATTTCTATTGATGGGCACAGGTATTGCTGTGTGGTAACAAGTTTGCTTCCCAATCACATAGTTCTGTTTCCAGTCCCACTGCGTGGCACTTTGGGCAAGTGTCTTCTACAATAGCGTCAGACTGACCAAAGCCTTGTGAGTGGATTTGGTAGACGGAAACTGAAAGAATCCCGTCGTATATATGTATATATATATATATATATATATATGCATGTATGTATCTGTGTTTGTGGCTGTGTTTGTCCCTCCATCACTGCTTGATAAATGGTGTTGGTGTAGTTATGTCTCTGTAACCTAGCAGTTCGGCAAAAGAGGCCAATAGAATAAGTATTAGGCTTAAGCAAAAAAGTCCAGGGGTTGATATCTGTTCAACTAAAACCCTTCAAGGCAGTGCTCCAGCATGGCCGCAGTCAAAATGTGATGATGTTTGAATGATTACACTATATCTACTACGTTGACTTGTATGTTGGGGAAATATGTGAGTACATATGATTGAGAGAATGTGTAATGGGAAATAATGTTTACCATATTTTCCAGCATATATATCAAATTTTTCAGACCAAAATTTACAGCCCAAAAAAGGCAGACTAACTAATTGATGTGACATATGACTTCTTGTCATAACTGTTATATCTGAACTGTTAAAATATCGAACATTTCCTGATGTTCTCTTATTACTCTCTGAACTGTGTATCTTCAACAAACACTCCATGATATCGCTGTTCAATGATTCCTACGACTTGTACACCATGACTGCGCACATGACACTCTCCTCAGACTGTTCTGCACATGCTCATTTATACTAACTAGTACAGTTCACTTAGCTGATCTCCCATACAACACTAATAAATCAAGAAGATTTTAGAAGACTGAAAAATTTCGTGTGAAATGCAACAGGATTTGGAAAGGTAGTGATGATGTTTGAGCATTTACACCGTATGTTTACACTATATACTATGTTGACTTGTATGCTGGAAAATATGGTATGTAAGGGTTTGAGAGAAGATGTGAGTACATGTGCTTGAGAGAATGTGTCATCATCATCATCATCGTTTAACATCCGCTTTCCATGCTGGCATGGGTTGGACGATTTGACTGAGGACTGGTGAACCAGATGGCTGCACTAGGCCCCAATCTGATTTGGCAGAGTTTCTACAGCTGGATGCCCTTCCTAACGCCAACCACTCCGAGAGTGTAGTGGGTGCTTTTACGTGCCAATGTGTACCATATTTTCCAGCATACAAGTCAAATTTTTAAGACCAAAATTTATGGTCAAAAAATAGGTAGGCTGACTAATAACAGCAAGACGATATTGGAAGACTTATGATTTCATGTAAAATGCGGCAGTATTTGGGAATTTAGTGATGTTTGTATGTTTACACTACATTTTTTACAATGCTATGTTGATTTCTATGTTGGAAAGGATTTGAGAGAATATGTGAGTACATGTGCTTGAGTGAATATGTATTTGAAAGAGTGTGCTGACTACGACGCTATTGATAATGTTGATAGTGATGATGATGCTGCTGTTGACCATGCTGATTATGATAATGATGCTACAATTGATGTTGATGGTGATGATGCTGTCGGTGGTGATTTTATATTGTACCTTTTTTTGGTTTATTCCACAGCATTTCTATGTCATGCTCGGTGTCATACCTCTTGGACTCCTCACCCTTTATGTGAACCTCTTTATTGGTAAGGGCATTTTTCCAATCTCTTGTGATCCTCCATATTTTCACTGAATAACATATTTAATCGGTGGTGGTGATCATCGTTGTTGTCGTAATGATGATTATGATATCCCAGGGGTGATTCTATTTCCTGTTTTGTCTTCCAGGCAATGCCGAACTTGCTGATATTCCTGAGGGTTATGAACCGGAAGACTGGGAATATTCCAAGGTTTGTATCAATGTCATGTGTGCGTTGATGTTAGGGTGTTTAACCCTGGGTCAGATTTTATCCAGCACTTAGTCAAAGATGGATTAGCCTTGACTAACATTTTATTTTGTTTCACACTTACTACATATAAGGTTATATAAGCTGTTTACATTTAGCTCCTGGTCAGACGTGACCAGGTAGACTAGTGGTCAAAACTAATCCAGCCTTGACTTGACGTCTATTTCTTTTTTTTTCGTAAGGAAATACAATGCAGCTTGAGGTAGTTTGGCTATTGATTCTAGCAGATTAAGTGAGCTCCTTTGTTGATTCCAAAGTCAGCCACGATCTAGTTAACTCGTGACAAGAGACTTTGCAGCTCTCCTTGTCATTTTATATCCAGTTTTTTTTTTTCCATGCTGACACAGAAGTTGTAAACTCCCATATCAAACAATGCCTTAACAAGTGTTTTGTTCCAGATCTTTGCATTCCCAGTTCAAATCCCACTGGGATCAGCTTTGCTGATCATCCTTTCGGGGTCCATTCATCCATGAATTCATCTTCTCTGCCTCCTATTCCTGTGTTGATAAATTTTTACTACAAAGCAAAAATTACTAAAGTTCCCCCACACCCCCCAGCCATGATTTGCCGTCAAACGAATGAATAAAAAAATTTAGTTTTATTTGTTTGTTTGTTTGTCGAATTTTTTTTAAAGTGTTTTTTTTTTGTGTGTTTGTTTTTTTTCAGTCTCCCATTTCGCAGTTCTTGTGCAGACATCTTTATGATCCTATGCAGATGACATATGAAAAGAGATTGCATCATCTACAAGAAAAGAATGAGCGACGCAAACAAAAGTAAGTAGTAGTAGTAGCAGATGGTGGTGGTGGTGGTTGTTGTTAAGGCAACAAGCTGGTAGAATTGTTAGCACATTGGACGAAATGCTTAGCGGTACTTCACCCGTCGCTCCTCTGATCTGAGTTCAAATTCTGCCAAGGTTGACTTTGCCTTTCATCCTAAAAGGTTTTAGTCAAAGAAATCAACCCTGGGACACTTCCTTTGTAAGCCTGGTGCATATTCCATCGGTCTCTTTTGTCAAACCACTAAGTTATAGCGATGTAAACACAGTAACATCGGTTGTCAAGTGATGGCTGGGGAACAAACACAGACACACAAATATATTTATACATATATATATATATATATATATACACATATATATATATATATATATATACACACACACACACATTAATACACACACACACACATATATATATATATACATATATGTGTGTGTATATATATACATATGACAGTCTTTTTTCAGTTCCCACCTACCAAATCCACTCACAAGACTTTGGTCAGCGCAAGGCTATAATAGAAGACACTTGCCCAAGGTGCCATGCAGTGAGATTGAACCTGGAACCATGTGGTTGGGAAGCAAGCTTCTTACCACACAGCCACGTCTGATGTTGATGATTTTTTTTTCCTTTCTTTCTTCGTTCCAGGCTTCTGGAGAGGGAAGTCCGTGAGGTGATGGCAAGCAAACAGGATTACATGGGTTGGTATTACGTTCCGGTAAGCAAATCGTATATCGATGAAGGCAAGAAGTTTACCAAAGACGTTGCAAGAGACTATGGACTCGAAGAATAGTCGGCAGTGGAATTTTCTAGAAGACCAGACATCAAAAGAAGTGTGTGCTTTTTTTTTTTTTTCTCCTTTTCAGAAAATTGTTAGCAATTATAATTTTTATTAAATATAAATATCTTTATCAAAATTGTTGGCGTTATTCTGTTTATCTTCCCTGCCTTTTACTCGTTGGGTCACCATCTTGAATGGTTTAGTCAACGGGGATCCATGTGGCGCCAAAGGGTTTATCTAAGGATATTTGGGTCCGTACAACGAAATAGTAAATTGGAGATTCACAATAGTATTTTAAGGGGTCCTTGAGAAAATTTTGCTTTAGATGTACGTATTGGAAGAAATAACTGGGTTTCTTTCTCTAACGTTTCACATAGGCGTAGGAGTGGCTGTGTGGTAAGTAGCTTGCTTATGAACCACACGGTTCTGGGTTCAGTCCCACTGCGTGGCACCTTGGGCAAGTGTCTTCTACTATAGCCTCGGGCCCCCAAAGCCTTGTGAGTGGATTTGGTAGACGGAAACTGAAAGAAGCCCGATCATCCTCATTTTTGATTTTTTTTTTTCACTTCTCCTTCCAATTTTTAGTTTTGCTCTACACACTCAAAAACAATGAGAGAAGCCTTTTCAACAAAAAAAAAAAAAAATTTTGGAAATATTTTCAGATGAAAAACGTAATTTAAAGGAGATTTAACAAAAAAGAAAAACTAAGTTAACACGGAATATAGAAAATAATTTATTAAAT
>NC_069005.1:6636811-6650199 GCF_001194135.2 Octopus bimaculoides | reverse complement strand
AGGATAACAATGCAAGGAACAATATTTATCAGATGATTTTTGTTGTTGGTGGGTCGGGGGTTAACTTTGTACAAAAGGGGTTAAAAGCGGTTTTGTTTTTCTGTTTTTTTCAGAGAATGGGGTATGGCAGTGGCATTATTATTATTATTAAGGCGATGAGCAGGTAGAATTGTTAGTGCGCTGGATGAAATGCTTAGTGGTATTTACCCCATTGCTACATTCTGAGTTCAAATTCCGCCTAGGTCAACTTTGCCTTTCATCCTTTCGGGGTCGATAAAATAAGTACCAGTTGAACACTGGGGTCGATGTAATTGACTAGTCCCCCTCCCCCAAAGTGGTTGCCCCTGTGGCAAAATTTGAAACCATTATTATTATATTATTAAGGTAGTGAGCTGGCAGAATTGTTAGCATGCCAGGCAAAATGCTTATCAACAATTCATGTCTTTATGTTCTGGGTTCAAATGCTATAGAGGTCAACTTTGCCTTTCATCTTTTCAGGGTCAATAAAATTAGTACCAGTTACATGCTGGGGTTGATGCAATCAACTAACTCCTCCCCACAAAATTGCTGGCCTTGTATCAAAATTTGAAATCATGATCATCATCATTATTATTATTATTATTGAGTGAGAGAGCAGTGCATGCCATCAAAGTGACACTGGGGTACAAATATACAAAGCCCAGTATACCCATCATGACTACCTGTCTGATAAGGGTACACCAGGCACATGCATCACAACCATATGTGTGCAACATGGTGATCTCATTATCAAGATAAACAGTGCATGACCTTGCAAGTGGGGCCCAGTTAGAATTTTCTTCAGGTCGAGTAGCCCATCCCGCTCAATATTATTATTATTATTATTTTTATTATTATTATTATTATTCAGGTGGTGACCTGGCAGAATCATTAGCACGCAAGACAAAATGCTTAGCAGCATTTTTTTTTTTCTATCTTTACATTTGAGTTCAAATCCTGCAATGGTTGACTCTGTCTTTCATCCTCATGGGGTCGATAAAACAAGTGTTGCTTTGAGGTTTTGATGATGTGATTGTTTATTTGTAGAATGACAATGTAGGAAAGGTGTAAGAGGTTGGATCTGGCCAGTTTGGACATAAAACATATTTAGACCAGATATTGCTGGTTTAAATGCTAAAGAATTAAGTGAAAGGTCTCTCATATTTATATTGAGTTTGAAATGTCATGGACCCTAAAGAGTTAGGTGCTAAAACAATTTGTCATGGCCCTAGAAATGGTTGAGCGTTAAAGCAACTGACATGTGGCTAAAAAGGTTAAATAATTTGTCACGGATATTACAGGGTTAGGGAGTAAAAAACAACTGCTATGACCCTAAAAAAGTTTAGGGGTTAAAACAAAGTTGCCATGGGCTTCAATAAGTTTCAGTGTTTATAACAATTGTCATGGCATTAGAAGGGGTTTGACCCTTTGGCATTCAGATTACACTGTCAAATGTAATGCCTGTTTATTCATATTGTTAGGAATTAATCGTGTATTACCTTGTAAGATTTGAGATTTAAATGATATGATTGTTTATTTTTAGAATGACATTGCAGGAAAGGTGTAAGAGATTGGATCTGGTCAGTTTGAATGTAAAACAGGTAGAATATTTGGGCTGGTTATGGCTGGTTTAACCCTTTTTGCATTCAGATGAGTCTGTCAGATGTAATTCTTATTTATTCACAATGTTTTGAATTAATCACACATTATCTTGTAGCTTTGAGATTTCAATGATTTGATTGTTTACTCATAGAATGACATTGTAGGAAAGGTGTAAGAGACTGGATCTGGCCAATTTGAACACAAAACAGAGGGAATATTTGGGCTGGATATGACTGATTTAAATGCTGAAGGGTTCAATGAGATCTAACAGAAATATACAGAAGGTATTTTATCAAGTATAGAAGGTGCCAACCCCTATTTTCCGGTGTCGTTAACAGGTGAGTGGATGGGGGAGAGTTCGTTTGCTCTGTAATTACTGTGAGAAAAGTTGATGGTTTGCTCGTTTTAAATGTTTTTATCAAAACAAAAGTTACCCACACAGATCAGATCGATCTCAAGGGTCACAAATTTGTAGAGAAGGTATGAAGTGGGGGTGGGGTGTGTTAGGTGTAAGGGGTTAATTGAATTGACTGGTTCCCCTTATTTTGAACCTTCTTGAAAGGATCACAAAATTTCCTCTAGCATAGATCCAGGTAAGATTTCAGTCCAAGACTTAGAAACATGAGTAAATTCTGTGCAGAATTCCATCCAGTATCTCACCATTAATGCATTAAAATTTTGGTTCCAAATTTTGGCACAATGCCAGCAATTTTATGGGGAAGTGGGGAGGTGATTACATTGACCCCCCCAGTGTTTCACTGGTACTTATTTTATCGACCCTGAAAAGATGAAAAGCGAAATCGACCTTGGTAGAATTTGAACTCAGAACGTCAAGGTGGACGAAATACTGCTTAGCATTTTGCCCAGCGTTGCTAATGATTCTGTCGGATTGCTTCTCCTTGCTTCGTTAAAATATTGATTTCTAACATAATACACACATTTCGGGAAAGAGAAGATGGAAGGGGTGGGGAATACAGTCGATTATGTCAGCCCTATTAGATGACTGGTATTTTATTTTACTGATTTCCCCCCTCCCTACTCAGAAGGACAAAGGAAGAATCAATTTTGATGGGATTCAAACGAACATAAAGCAACCTCTCTGAACATTACAAGGTAGTGATCCTGTCATTCTAATGGCTCTGCCATAGCAACGCCCTCTCATATCCGCTGCAGGCATAAAACCACACCTCATACAAGAGGCCACACCTTCATAGGAGGAGGTGTGTAGCCAAGTGATTGTCATCTCACAGTATATGAATAATGATTTCTGCTACAGGCCAGGGAGGTGTTTAGTCAATTGACAGACCTCTCCCAGTTCAGTAACTTTTAGCATGCTGAAGGCAAATCCTGTCACCATACAAGTTTTCTCCCCCTCTCACTGCAATACACTGCACCTGAAGCTACAGGGGAGAAAATCACACACAATGACATGATTCACCTTCAGCGTGCTAAAGGTTGGTAATTATTTGTAACAAAGACAGACACAAGGCTGTAAAATTTGTAGGAAGGGAGTTGTACATATTTTACTGATATTTTATAAACACCCTAGAAAAGATGACAAGTAAACCTCAGAACTTAATTTATAAAAGCACGAGGGCATTTTGTTATCTGCTCTACTGAATCAGTCAATTACCTATCAAAATATTAGTATAAAATATTTATAAATCAGAGAGCAGAGAGTATGTACAAGCCCTTTAGAAAGGAATTACCTTACCAGAGGTAAACTCCTGGCTTTAACAACAGATGCAGTTTAGGAAACTTTCAACACTATATATGCATAAAGTAAGATACAATCTTCTTATCTTTGACTTGTTTCGGTTATTGGACTGTGGCCATACTGGGGCACCACCTTGTAGGGTTTAGTCAAACTAATCGACCCACAGTACTTAATTTTTTTTTTTAAAGCCTGACACTTATTCTATCATGTCCTTTGCTGAACTACTAAGTTACAGGGCCACAAACATACCAACACCGTTTGTCAAGCAATGGTGGCAGACAAACACAAAGGCAACACAGACATACATATACACATACATACACACATATGACAGGCTTCTTTCAGTTTCCAACTACCAAATTCACTCACAAGGCTTTGGTTGACCAAGAGTAACAGCAGAAGACACTTGTCCAAGGTGCCACACAGCCATGTCTGTAATTATAAATATTCTTGAAACTGAAGGCAATGGATTTTTCTGGGGCTTTCTGATACATTTGACTTCACCCATTAGGGGTCCAAAAATATATATAGTGGGGTGGGGCACAATAAGAGTCACATGGTTAATAGCATCAAGTGAATCACGATTCCAGTCTCTCACTGGTGCTTATTTTTCCAAAACCTGCTAATCTGAAAAGGTGACTCAGGGAGGATTTGAACACGGTTTGTTAGTTTTGTTGTTGTTGTTGTTGCTAGGACACAAATGTTTGGTATAGTATCATAGTCTGTTACATTGCGACCATCTTACCCTTCTTAAAATAAAAGATAAATATATATAAAAATGTATGTACATACATATATATACACCTATATATATATATGTGTGTGTGTGTGTGTATATATATATGTATGTATGTATGTATGTATATATATATATATATATATATATATATATATATATATATATATATATATATATATATATATGTATATATGTATATGTATGTATATTGAATATTACTGATGGTCTTTGTTAGCAAAATACTAATTACAAAAATGTTCGTGATGACGGGACCTGCCCCAAGTGCCAGACTTTTGTTTGGCTTCCTCACTGCTATGTTGTAAATGCCATATTCTTGACAAATACATACTTACACACACACACATGTGTATATATACATACATAGATACATACATATACATATATATATATACATACATATAAATATATATATATATATATATATATATACATACATATAAATATATATATATATATATATATATATATATATATATATATATATATATATATATATATATATATATATATATATATTAATCTGCTGATTAAAATAAAAAATATATATTTTTGTTAATTTCAGGAACGGTGAATCCTGAAGCTGATAAAGCTATAAATAACAATATATAATATATCGGATTAAAAAAAACCCTTTCGATCAACATATATATTCACAACTTTTTTTTTTCTCCCCTTGTTAGTTTTACCAAATATGTACATGTGTACATTCATACATATATACATACATATATCCACACACACACATACACACTCATGTATACATATATAGATATATATATATAAAGAGATGAGTGTACAAATATATATACAATATACATAAAATCATCATCATCATCATCATCATCATTAATATCTGTATCCCACAGGTTGGAATGGCTTGACAGCATCCAGTGAATCAGAGGGCTGCATTGGGCTTGATCCAATCTTCTTGTCTCACCAGATCCCGGTCAATCGTCCAACCCATGGTTGTATAGATTACAGACATTAAATGATGATGGTAATGATACACACACACATATACAAAGGATAAAGACCCTCCTTCGGTCATGAATGACCACGAGATTTCACCTAGAAAGGTACCCTTTAATGCACAAGTCCGGGCAAGGCTGTTTATGGAAGACCAGCAGTCGGCCATGCATACCAGCCCCCACCTCTCCATGCCACCGATGTTATCCAAGGGAAAGGCAAAGGCCGATACAGTTTGGCACCTGTGACGTCGCAACTCATTTCTGCAGCTGAACGGAATATAACACACAGCCTGGTCCAGAAATTGAACTCACTACCTCATGATTGTGAGCCTAACACTCTGACCACTGAAGCTTGGTTTATGAATGCCTCTCATCATGAACAAATCAGGTTACAAACAAGTTTTCGAACGTTAAACATCTCAGGTGATGAATAGTGTCTCTAGTAATGAACAAGCAAGCTGGTGACAATGGATGGTGACAAGCTGGGAGTTTCAACAGAACAGCACCAGTTGCTGCCTAATTTCCACTCAGTGTAACATCCCAGCTCAAATTTGCTGTGTCTTCTCTTGAATTTCATATGTGAAAAATAGCTTTGGTTTACAACCATTTCAGGTAGCAAATGGCCTTCATATATATATATTATTTAATTAGCACAGTATATGGTTTTAAGTGCCATTACTAGTTTCATGTGCTGAGAACATGCCAAACAATGTTTTTAACACGTCTGGTGTCCTAGCAAAAATCATCAGACACTGCCCACATGGCATAACAGACTAAAATGTTTATCTCTCACCAGATGGAGTACATTTTTTAGTTGATCTTACCATCATGGAACTGTACACTATATATGTGTGCGAGTGCGTATACATACACACAGATATATACATATATATGTTTGAGTGTATATACATATATATGTTTGAGTGTATATATATATATATATATATAGTTATGTCTATACATATTTACAGGCATGCATGTTTTGTTTTTGAGTGTGTGTGTGTTTTAATACATATATATATATATATATATATATTTCATTTTTTTTTCATTTTGTCTAGTTTCAGTTCATGAGCTGTGGCCATGCTGGAGCACTGCTATATATATATATATATATATATATTATATACATCTAAAGTTCAGCTTTCTCACACATAAACTCCGCAACTTTACTTTCATTCAGTCAACATCAGATGGCACCAACAAGGGTTGGGGTGGGTTTTGTAATCTAAACTGCAAAACCCACTATATTTCCTCTAATTTGTCTGGCTTGAAATTTAAAAAAAAAAAACAAAAAAAAAAACGTTTGTTTTTGTAAAAAATCAACAACTAAAAACAACCTCCCCTTCACCACCCACCCCTGCAAAAACAGCAACATCAGCAGCAGCAGCAGTAGTAGTAGTAGTGGTAATAGCAGTATGAGTTCGTAGCATTTGTGTGAACATCGGTTACAGGTGAATTGGTTTCCAGGGTTCAAAGGAGAGCGGCTGCTTTGAGGTTCTCCTTCAGAATGGATTCCATCACGACTTCGAAGACGACCTGAATGTTGCTGGTGTCGGTCGCCGTGGTGAAATGGGGGTAGATGACTTTGTACTGGTTTCGATTCTGCATTTGAAATAGGTTCTGGATGTACATGGCCGCTACGTCTACGTCTTGGATTGAACCTGTGAAGTAAGTAGTAATGGTGGTAGTAGTAGTAGTGGTGGTGGTGGTGGTAGTAATAGTAGTAGTGATGGTGGTGGTAGTAGTAGTAGTGGTGGTGGTGGCAGCAGTAGTAGTGGTGGTGGGAGTAGTAGTGATAGTGGTAGTAGTAGTGGTGGTGATAGTAGTAGCGATGGTGGTGGTAATAGTAGTGGTGGTGATAATAGTCGTGATGGTGGTGGTAGTAGTAGTAGTAGCAGTGGTGGTGGTAGTAGCAGTGGTGATGGTAGTAGTAGCAGTGGTGGTGGTGGTGGTAGTAGTCGTAGGGAGGAGGAGGAGGAGGCAACGTAAATAGAAATCATGAACACCCTCCTCATGATTTAATGTTTGTTTTCCCTGCAGGGTTGGACAGTTTGACAGGAGCCACAGTGTCGGCTCTGGCGTGGTTTCTATGGCTAGGTGCCCTTCCTAATGCCAACCACTCCGAGAGTGTAGTGGGTGCATTTTTACGTGCCACCAGCACAGGTGCCAGTCAGGTGGCAGTGGCATCGGTCATGCTTGAATGGTGCTTTTTATGTGTCACCGACATGGGAACCAGCCAGGCGGCACTTGCATTGGCCACATTTGGATGGTGCTTTTTACGCTCTACCAGCGTGGGGAGCCAGTCAGGCAGCACTGGCAAGGACCCACGCGTGAATGGTGCTTACTGCGTGCCACCAGCATGAGAGCCAGTCAGGTGGCATTGGCATTGGTCATGCTTGAATGGTGCTTTTTATGTGCCGCCAGCACAGGAGCCAGTCTGGTGGCACTGGCATCGGCCACGTTGAGATGGTGCTTTTTACATGTCACCAGCACAGTGATAATGGCCATCCGTCTATTTTCTGCATCCATTTGCAGAAAATCTGCCTCAATAAATTGTCTGACCCATGCAAGCACGGAAAAGAGGTTGTTGAAGTGATGATGGTTGTTATTAGTTCTAAACAGTAAAGGTTCTCGAAAATGCTGTTACTTAGAATATAAAAGGGACTTACCTTTATATTCTGGAAAGAATATATGTAGATGACGATGAGAATGGAGAATTTTGTCTTTGAATAAGTCGAGTTTGTTGAGAAAGAGTATCTGTCAAAAAGACATAAACGAGTAGAATATTAATAAGAATTAATTAAAATAAAAATAAATTAAATTTTTAAAAATTATAACTAAGTTTAAAAAAAAGCAAACAAATACTATACACTTCCACACAACTATATGTGCATACACATATATAAACAGGAGTGGCTGGGTTCAGTCCCACTGCGTGGCACCCTGGGCAAGTATCGTCTACAATAGCCTTGGGCCGACCAAAGCCTTGTCAGTGGATTTGGTAGGTGGAAACTGAAAGAAGCCTGTCGTATGTATATATATATATATATATATATATATATGCATGTATATGTTTGTGTGTCTGTGTTTGTCCCACCCACCTATCCCATGACAACCGATTTGGGTGTGTTTACGTCTCTGTAACTTAGCGGTTCAGCAAAAGTGACCGATAGAATAAGTACTAGGCTTACAAAGAATAAGTCCTGGGGTTGATTTGTTCGACTAAAGGCGGTGCTCCAGCATGGCCACAGTCAAAATGACTGAAACAAATGAAAGAATAAACAGAATATGTGTGCATGTGTGCACATATACATACATACATCATCATCATCATCATCAACTAACGTCCGTTTTCCATGCTGGCATGGGTTGGACGGTTTGACTGAGGTCTGGAGAGCCAGAAGGCTGCACCAGGCTCCAATCTGGTTTGGCAGAGTTTCTACCACTAGATGCCCTTCCTAATGCCAACCAATCTGAGAGTGTAGTGGGTGCTTTTTATGCGCCACTGGCACAGGAGCCAGTAAGGTGAGCCTGGCAACGATCACGTTTGGAGGGTACTTTTTATGTGCCACCAGAACATGAGCCGGTTAGGCAGACCTGGCACTGACCACATTTGGATGGTGCCTTTTGCGTGCCATCGGCACGGGAGCCAGAGAGGGGGCACCAGCCCAAGCTATGATATTGGTTTTACTTGACTCAACAGGTGTTCTCAAGCATATCATGACCTTCATGGGAATAGCGAGCAGAGAAAATGGATGGATGGAATAAAATGATGATGTAAGAGATTAGTGAATAACTAAAAGACTTACCATACAGGAGAAATAGAAGAATGAGTTATTACAAATGCCTTTGAAAAGTGTTAGACTTTCTTGCAATCGGTTCTGAAATGGAATGAAAAGAAAGCAAAATAGAATGGGAAACTTGAATTTATTTGAAACGGAAGACAAAGTGGCAAATTGATAGAAATAATTGGTAGAAATTGGTAGAAATTAGACACAGAAAGAAAAATAAAGCGGGGAAACTTGCATTTATATGAAACGGAAGACAAGGTGGCAAACTGGTAGAAATAATTGGTAGAAATAAGACACAGAATGTAAAATAAAGCGGGAAACTTACATTTCTATGAAACAGAATAAAACAGCAAAATTGGTAGAATTATAAAAGAGTGGGACAAAATATCTTCTGGTATTTGATCTGGTCCTGAGTGCACTAAGTTCAAATCATATGAATTTCAACATTACCTTTCAGCCTTTTAAGTGGAGGTGTGTGTGGCTTGGTGGTTAGGGTGTTGGTCTCATGATTGTACGATCGTGGTTTCAATTCCTAGACCAGGCAACACATTGTGTTCTTGAGCAAAACACTTTATTTTCTGTTGCTCCAGTCCACTCAGCTGGCAAAAATGGGTATTTCTGAGATGCACCAGCATCCCATCCTTATGCGTGTGTAGGTGTGTATATATGTATATATGTTACAGAAGCCGAGTGACAGGCCCTATGAGTGTCTATATGACACAGGAAAGATCTTTCACCATTTTACGGGTCAATAGATATAGTACTGACCAAACAATGATACACTCCTATCTCTCTCTAGCTGACCCATCTTCTGTGTTTCTCAGGGTCAGAGGTGGGAGGGGTGAGAGGGTGTCTGCATCTGTTATGAGTACCTGAGCACGTAAAACAATCAATGAAAGCAGGGCAGATATTGATACAGTCATTCTCAGTAGAGAATAAGAGAGAGAGAGAATGAGAGACGGAGGGAAAGAGACAGAAAGACAGACGCACAGACAGAAGAAGCAGAGAGAGAGGCAGATAGAAAGAGACAGACAGACAGAAGCAGTGAGAGAGAGACACAGACAAAAGCAGAGAGAGAAAGAGACAGACAAAAGCAGAGAGAAAAGTAGTGAGAGAGACACAGACAGAAACAGAGAGAGAGAGAGAGAAAGAAAGAAAAAGAAAAAGAAAGAGAGAGAGAGAGAGGTGGGGGTAATATAATACTCACCACGGTATGATCTTCATACAGGCACATGTCATACGAACTAAGGGCCACCACAAACAAAACTCCTCGCACATCATCAAAACACTGGATCCATTTTCTCCGTTCTGACCGCTGACCACCAACATCAAACATTCTGCAAAACAGAAAAGAGATGAAAATTATCAAACAAAGAAGCAATTACAATTAGCATTATCCAGATTAATTAATTACTTCATCGTTAGAAATGAATGTGGATTTCTTTTTCTTTACACAATATTTATTTCTTTGTGGAGGCGCAATGGCCCAGTGGTTAGGGCAGTGGACATGCGGTCATAGGATCGCGGTTTCGATTCCCAGACCGGGCGATGTGAGTGTTTATTGAGCAAAAGCACCTAAAGCTCCACGAGGCTCCGGCAAGGGATGGTGGCGAACCCTGCTGTACTCCTTCATCACAACTTTCTCTCACTCTTACTTCCTGTATCTGTTGTGCCTGTAATTCAAAGGGTCAGCCTTGTCACACTGTGTCACGCTGAATATCCCTGAGAACTACGTTAACGGTACACGTGTCTGTGGAGTGCTCAGCCACTTGCACGTTAATTTCACGAGCAGGCTGTTCCGTTGATCAGATCAACTGGAACCCTCGACGTCGTAAGCGACGGAGTGCCAACAACATTTATTTCTTTAATGCCCACAAGGGAGCTAAACATAGAGGGGACAAACGAGGACAGACAAAGGGATTAAGTCGATTACATCGACCCCAGTGTGAAACTGATACTTATTTAATTGACCCTGAAAGGACCTTTGAATAAAAACACAGAAGAATATCGTAGAAGAAGGAATGCGGGAGAAGACAAAGGAAATAAGTGCTGGGAACTCACCGAAATATCACATAGTTGATTCTAAAGCAGGTTTCTAAAACGCCAGTCGTACGTACTCGGGCGCGTAACACATCTGTGGAGTTTGGAATATATGTTGATGAGCAGATCCGGTTCATGTTTTCAAAATAGCTTTTAGAGAAAGAGAAAAAAAAAAAAAATCAGACATATATATCCATGTATTTATGCATGTGTATTTGTGTGTGTATGTGTATGTGTATATATATATATATATTTTTATCCCTAATATTATTATTATTATTATATATATAAATTACCTGCCTCTGGATACCTCCTAACAAAGACAGTACCCACACAAGTAATCTCCAGGAGTGCCTTCGGATTTAATTAGCCCCTGGTTGCTTAAACACTTCTAGCCTATCGCTTGAATGTTTAAACAACCCTAACTTATATATAAATTTATATTTATATATATATATATATATATATATATATACACACACCACACACACACAAGGGAGTATGGCCTAGTGGTTAAGGCACTGTGCTTATAATCGAGAGACCATGGTTTCAATTCCTAGATTGGTTGGTGCATCATGTTCATGGGCAAAACACTTTCCTCTTAAGTTGTTCCGCGATTACTTCAACACCCGATGAGTGGTACTTGTTTGGGCAACGTCAGTTTGATGGAGGGAGTAAGCTAATGTACAGCACACACACACACATTTAATCACTATAAACAGATTAGCCGTGTTGGCGTTCAACATGAAATTGCAAAAATCAACTTTCTCAGACTCACAGGAGACTATCATCATTACATTTATGTAGCCCAGATGTTGGCGGCTGCCAGTAAACAGAGCAGACTCCCTAGGGGTTACTCACAGGTTTGCTTGTCCCAAGGGGTTACTCATCATCATCATCATCATCATCATGCTACTGTGGCAGTAGCAACAACAACAAAATAATCATCAACAACAACAACAACAACAACAGTCTACTTACTAGATTGCTGAATCATTCAGTTCATATTCGTAGCCCCGTGACACTGCAAGTCTGACACCTTTGTCCATCCATAGATTGTAGAGTGCTTCCCACACATATGGAATCATGGTTTGGTTTTCGGTCATGCAGCAATTGCATGCAAGCACCTTCTGAGCATTCAGCTACAAGAGAAAACGACAAATAAAAGACTTGATACATATCTGGCCCTGATGAAATATTACCTTGCTTGGAAACAGATGAGGGTTAGTGACAGGAAGGGCATCCGACCATAGAAAAAATCTGCTTTAACCAAATTTTATCTGACCCATGCCAAGATTTGGGTTGAACTGGGACTAAGGTAAGGCACCTTAGTTGGCCCAAGGAAGTGTGGAGTATGGATAGAACCTGGAATCATGTGATTGGCCAAGGTGTACGAACGATTGTTTTACTTACCCTGTTTCGGGAGTCATCCAGATTAATCCGTAATATTCCCATCCCTGCCAAAACATACTTCATGGAATTCAACAGATTGTCCAGTACTGCAGGCTGGAAGTAGAAAAGGGGGGAAAATAAAGGTTCAAATCTAACTGAAAGCTAGAAAATTACTAATCTTCAATCTCACAACGTGAGATATTCAGCAATAGTACTTTGGAGTAAAGATTGTTTGCTAACATAACATGGCAGTCCTGGTTTCGGACAAACAGGAATTTGGCAGCGCCACCTCTAGCCGAACAATTATTCTGTGCTGATGAAGGGAAATAACCCAGAAATCGTGATACACAGATATTGTTTTGAGCTGAGTGGGGGTGCTAGATTCCCTTGTTCGAAAATATAAGGACACTGATTGTGTCATATAGCCAGGTGGATACGAGGTCTCCTGGGGATAAATTACAGCAACACTCGTCCTAAACCAGGACTGCCATGTTATGTTGGCAAATAATCTTTACTACAAAGTGAAAGCTATTAAATAATGATTTCTTGGATACAAAAAATGAATTAATAGAGTTTAAAAGGAAATGAAGACAGGGGAGGAGAAAGGAAAGCTGATAAAAAAAAAAGAGGGGGGGGTGAAGAAAAGACAGACACACATAACACCAACAAATGTGTTTGTAAATGTGCATGCATACACATGTACAAGCACAAACACATACATAGGCCACACAGTGTACATACACACACGCATGCAGACTTACCCTGATAGTTGAGCCCCCACAACTAAACCCAAGAAAACACTCCACACTAGAGATAAAGGAAACCTGCAGAACATTACCCCCCCCCCCGCCAGATAACAACAACAACAACAACAATAATAAATATTCAGACAAATACATAACAAAAACACCAGGACTTACAAATATATATAACATACAGAAAATTGCACTACTGGGTACTGCACACATTCTACCACAAAACACTTTCAATACAGTAAACATAAGAGCACCACAGCAAACCACAGCACATACACAAGGCGCACAGAGCTGCGCTCGGTAGTGAAGTGAAAGCACGTTATAAAAATAAAACTACTGAAT
>NC_069005.1:6632564-6636801 GCF_001194135.2 Octopus bimaculoides | reverse complement strand
GACACATAAACTGGTTCAGTCCTTTATTAATTTATATAGTTTTTTGTTAGATTATTTCATTGCACTCTTGCAATCTCTTCAGTAACCTGTCTCTCCACTTCCATTTATTTTGAGAGACAAGTTACTGAAGAGATTGCAAGAGTGCAATGAAATAATCTAACAAAAAACTATATAAATTAATAAAGGGCTGAACCAGTGCGTGTGTTTATTACCGGCATAATGCCTCTCCCAAGGTTTAATTGTATTTCTTTCAACACACGTATCCACATCAAGAATCTTGCACACGAAATACACATACGAATAATAATAATAATAATAATAATAAACTAATACCGTTTAACTTACTCTGAAAGCCAATAATTCGTCTTTGGAGAAACCGTCATTGTGAATAATTTTCATCTGCTTTACCAGGGTACTTTTACCACTTTCAGCAGCACCTGAGGTGGAGAAATAGGGTAGATGCATTAGTACAATGATTGCTTAATAAAAGGGTGTGTGAATATATATGTGTGTGTATAGGTGTATGGATGTGAGTGCATGTGAATGTGTGCGTGTTTGTGTGTGTGCATGTCTGTATTTGTATCAGTGTGTGTGTGTGTGTATGTGAATGTGTGTGAAAGAGAAACAGAGATGCATTAATATAGCAATGTCTTTGTGTGAATATTCAGCGGGTAGCTGTGGGGGTTGAGAAGCTTGTTTCTGAACCACATGGTCTTGGGTTCAATCTCACTGCGTGGCAACTTGGGAAAACGTCTTCTAATGTAGCCCCCAGGCCAATCAAAGCCTCATGAATGGATTTAGTAGATGGAAACTGAAAGAAGTCCATCATATATGTGTGTGTGTTTGTGTATAAAATATATATATATATATATATATATATATATATATATATACCAGAGTAAGTGCGTAAATGTGAAACAAGGTGGGAGAAAATAGTACTCCAATACCAAAGGTAGAGTTATACGCTTTATTAATAATAAACCTGCAAAGACATGACAAAAACTCTGAGTAACAGTTTTTGTGATGTCTTTGCAGCTATATTAATAAAGCATATATCAAACCGTCCATCCCATGCCAGCATGAAAAATGGACATCAAACGATGATGATGATGATGATGATATATCAGCGTATATGTATGCTTACATATCTATTTATTCAGGCACACACACACACATTCAAATATACATATAAAGAAACTGGATTATCCACTCACAGACTCAACCCACTATCCATTCATCACCACCACGACCACCACCACCACCATCCAATGCACCAAATCACCAACTATGCACCCTCAGCACCCCACTCACCCACCCACATGGCATGTGTTCCTTCTTATGTTTGTACAAAGAAACAATTTTTGTTTCATTCTTGTTTCAATGTTGTCATAGTGAGAAATTTGGTCAGCTGCGAAACAGAATTCTGGAAACTTCTTTTAGCCACAGGCACGACAAAAAGTGGTTTGAGACGTAGTCTTTTCAATGATGTGGATTTGGAATGAAGTGGGGGTGGGGTGAGACAGTAGCTTCAACTCCATCAACTCCTTAAGTGCTCAAACATATATCATCATCATCATCATCACCATCACCACTGAAAATCTGCTTTCCATGCTGGCATGGATTAGTTGGTTTGACTGAAAACTGGTCAACCGGGAAACTGCAACAGGTTCCGATCTGGTTTGGCAAGGTTTCTATGGCTGGATGCCATTCCTAACACCAACCACTCCGAGAGAGTAATAGGTGTTTTTTTATGTGCCACCGGCACAGGTGCCATTGAGCTGATATTGAGCTGACACGATTACGTCCTCACTTGGCTCAACAGGTCAACACAGCACAGTATATCGACAAAGGTCTCGGTCACCTGTCACTGCCTTCATGAGGCCCAATGCTTGCACGGTGCATTTTATGTGCCACCTCTTTTACTCTTTTACTTGTTTCAGTCATTTGACTGCGGCCATGCTGGAGCACTGCCTTTAGTCGAGCAAATTGGCCCCAGGACTTATTCTTTGGAAGCCCAGTACTTATTCTATCGGTCTCTTTTGCCGAACCGCTAAGTTACAGGGGACGTAAACACACCAGCATCAGTTGTCAAGCGATGCTGGGGGCACAAAGACAGACACAAACATACACACACACACACACACACATATATATATACATATATACAACGGGCTTCTTTCAGTTTCCGTCTACCAAATCCACTCACAAGGCTTTGGTCGGCCTGAGGCTATAGTAGAAGACACTTGCCCAAAGTGCCACGCAGTGGGACTGAACCCGGAACCATGTGGTTGGTAAGCAAGCTACTTACCACACAGCCACTCCTGCGCCTATATATATATGATTATGTGGTAAGGCTCCAACAAGTAGAATAGCAATTGATCAGCTAAGAAGTTATAATAAAATGTTACAATGTTACAATAAAAGCCACAAGTCTTGTTAATTACAGCTGCCTAAGGTTTCCTGGCTGAAGAAGTAATTTATTTTGCAATATTTCAAGCTGCGAGCGAGACTCCGAAAAGATGAAAGGCAAAGCTGACCTTAGCAGAATTTTAATTCAGAATGTATAAAGACAGAAAGACAAAATGCCGCTAAGCACTTTGTGTGGTATGCTAATCATTCTGCCAACTAACCACCTTAACAACAACAGCAACAACACTAATAACAATATGTAGACTTTCCTTCTAGTACAAAAGCTCTTTTGGCTGCAATTATGGACTAAAATTTATTCAGTAAAACTTTTCTCATGAAAGCCTGTAAGCAACATGTGATCTTTTCTCTCTCTCTCTCCTCCCACTTTTTTTTTCTTTTTGTGTATTTTGTATATAAAACTGACCTTGTGGAAACATTAACGAATATATTTTCAAGAAAACTATTATACAAAAAAAATATTTGTTATATGAATAGGAATTTTTGTATTTTTACTTTCATATCTGTAAATACATGGTATAAAAAAAAAAAAAGAAACTATTTACTCTTTATTTCAAAGAAATAAAACTTGTTTTATTTAGTTAGTTGGCACTCCGTCACTTACGACGTCGAGGGTTCCAGTTGATCCGATCAATAGAACAGCCTGCTCGTGAAATTAACGTGCAAGTGGCTGAGCACTCCACAGACACGTGTACCCTTAACGTAGTTCTCGGGGATATTCAGCGTGACACAGTGTGACAAGGCTGACCCTTTGAATTACAAGTACAACAGAAACAAGAAGTAAGAGTGAGAGAAAGTTGTGGTGGAAGAGTACAGCAGGGTTCACCACCCACCCCACTGCCGGAGCCTTGTGGAGCTTTAGGTGTTTTCGCTCAATAAACACTCACAACGCCCGGTCTGGGAATCGAAACTGCGATCCTATGACCACAAGTCCGCTGCCCTAACCACTGGGCCATTGCGCCTCCACTGTTTTATTTAAACAAAAACAAAAAAGATTTTAAAAAACTTTTACTTGTTTCGGTCACTAGACTGCAGCCCATGCTGGGGCATCGCCTAGAAGAATTATAGGCAAATGAATTGACCCCAGCACTTGTTTTTAAAGTCTCTTGGTGAGGGTCCAAGTTGGAGATCCATAGACAAGCACAGATTTAACAACTGCTCTGAAGAACTCCCTCCAATTTATCTTCACTACGCCCTTAACAGAATACACCATAACCACACACACACACACACACACACACACATATGTAAAACAACAACAACAAAAATATGGAGATAGAAAATCACACCTTACAAAGCCAACAATTGCTTTTGCTTTGTCAACATATTTAGATATTAAAAATATCAGGAGTGGCTGTGTGGTAAATAGCTTGCTTACCAACCACATGGTTCCGGGTTCAGTTCCACTACGTGGAACCTTGGGCAAGTGTCTTCAACCATAGCCTCGGGCCGACCAAAGCCTTGTGAGTGGATTTGATACATGGAAACTGAAAGAAGCCCGTCGTATATATGTATATGCATATATATATGGATGTGTGTGTGTATTCGTGTGTCTGTGTTTGTCCCCCCAACATCGCTTGACAACCGATGCTGGTGTGTTTACGTTCCCGTAACTTAGCGGTTCGGCAAAAGATACCGATAGAATAAGTACTAGGCTTACAAAGAATAAGTCCTGGGGTCGATTTGCTCAACTAAAGGCAGTGCTCCAGCATGGCCGCAGTCAAATGACTGAAACAAGTAAAAGAGAAAATGTGTGTGTGTGTGTAAATAGAGGAAAAAGATTATATATATATATGTATGTGTATATATA
>NC_069005.1:6628663-6632268 GCF_001194135.2 Octopus bimaculoides | reverse complement strand
ACTTACACACACCTACCACAGATTGTGTATGAATGTTGTCAGTGAGGTCTGTGTACCTATCACTATCACCATAGCAACAGTACAACTGTACACCAATGTGATGTTGTGGAATTGGAGTAAAGATTTCACAGTTGACTGATTTCCATAGTTGTAACTATATATATATATATAATGATATATAATGAGGTGAGACCAGGGTGGAAGGAGTAACAGTTGAAGGTGGTGGTGGTGGTGGTGTGGAGGTGTGGAGGTGCTAGAGTGATTAACCAAAGGAGCTATGGTGAGGGTTGGTGGGTGAAAGTGGAGGTGATGTAAGAGCAGGTAAGAGCAACATAAAAAAATATTTAAAAAAAACTGGTTCTCCATCGGTGACGACGAGGGTTCCAGTCGATCCAATCAACAGAACAGCCTGCTCGTGATACTAAAGCACAAGTGGCTGTGTACTCCACAGACACGTGTACTCTTAATATAGTTCTCAGAGAGATTCAGCATGAGACATTAAATATGATAAGGCTGGCCTGGCCCCTTTGTATTACAGGTACAACTCATTTTTGCCAGCTGAGTGGGACTGGAGCAACGTGAAATAAAGTGTCTTGCCCAAGGACATAATGCATCACAAGGAATTGAACTCACGACCTTATGATCGTGAGTCGAATACCTTAAACTCTAAACCATGTGCCTTCATTAAGACAACATAAATGTAGAGAGAAGCTGGTGTAAGGCTGGTTGCTGTGTAGCTCCAACTTAACTATGATGATCTCAGCTGATGAGACCTATGAGGGAGGGAGAGAGAGACAGACAGAGAGGCATGCAAGCCAAGGCATCACCCATCCTATCTTTTTATTTGGGAGTATCCACTTAGTAGACTACATAAACCAACGTGCCTTTTCAATTCTGCATGATTTGAGGGAGATTTGTCTGCTATTTCTAGGATGTCGGGCAATGGCCACTCATAGGCTCTTTTGTAGGCCTTTGGCATAATGGTAGGCTGATGTGGTGGTGGTGGTGGTGGAGGAGGAACAGTGTGAGGTACAATAAGTGGAAGTGAGGGACAGACTCTGAATGAGAGAGGGTGCAAAGGACTACTACTGCTGCTGCTGCTGCTGCTGCTGCTGCTACTACTACTACTACTACTACTACTAGATGCAGTATTGAACCTCCCTTCCTTCTTTCCACTGCCGCCGCTGCCACTACCCATCCTTGCTTCTAATTAACTCACCTGACATGACAGAGGTGGTGCAGTGTGCCAGGTAATACTATACTTGGATTGAAATAGTAGAACAATATAGAAACACCAACAGACACACACACACACATACTGAAACCCATATTCACACACACACACACACACACACACATCAAACCTATGCACACAGACATACACACAAACAAGCACATACATACAGACATACACAAAAATACTGATACACCTATCCACATAAACATATACAAACACATTCTGGAGAATCCAAGCATAACCACCACCACTAATACTACTACTACTACTACTTCTACTACTACTACTACTACTACTGCGATAATGGTGATGATGATGATGATGATGATGATGATGATGATGATGATAATAATGGTTTCAAATTTTGGTACAGGGCCAGGTATTTTGGGGGAGGATGCTAGTCGATTACATCGTAATCGACCCCAGAACAGATGAAAGGCAAAGTCAACCTTGGCAGAATTAGAATAATAATAATGATGATGATGATGATGATGATGATGATGATGATGATGGTTTCTTTATTAGCCACAAGGGCTTACATTAAGAAAAACATTATGGACAGTACAGGGCAAAACAAAGAATCTGTGTGTGTATGTGTGTAAGTGTGTGTTGTGAGGGTTTTGTGTGTAAACAAGATGAGCAAAATTAAAAAAAAAAAAGAAGGAAGACAGAAATTAACAATATGTAATCCTCGATAGGGTGGAGATGTTCAAGGGCTGCTCATGGAAAAACCCCATAAAAAAACCATGGGTACCCTGACTTTTGGGGCAGGTGTGTTTTTTCCTTTACACTTTTCCAACTACAGGGCAGGCCCGTTCCCATTCAGCAAACTGGCCAGAAGACAACACTTCCCTCTCTAACCTTATTTTCCTATATAGGCGCAGGAGTGGCTGTGTGGTAAGTAGCTTGCTTATGAACCACATGGTTCCGGATTCAGTCCCACTGCGTGGCACCTTGGGCAAGTGTCTTCTACTATAGCCTCGGGCCGACCAAAGTCTTGTGAGTGGATTTGGTAGACGGAAACTGAAAGAAGCATGTATATATATATATATATATATATTTGTGTGTGTATATGTTTATATGTCTGTGTTTGTCCCCCAACATCGCTTGACAACTGATGCTGGTGTGTTTACGTCCCTGTAATTTAGCGGCTCGGCAAAAGAGACTGATAGAATAAGTACTAGGCTTACAAAGAATAAGTCCTGGGGTCGATTTGTTCGACTAAAGGCGGTGCTCCAGCATGGCCGCAGTCAAATGACTGAAATAAGTAAAAGAGTAGCTTTGACTTTATCATGCATTACCTCATAGCTTTGAGATTTTGATGATGTAATTGTTTGTTTTTAGGATGACATTGTAGGGTAGGTGTGAGAGGCCAGACCTGCCTGGTTTGTATGTAAAACGGGGAGAATATTTGGGTCAGATAAGGTCAGTTTAACCCTACAGAATTCAGATTAACTCTGTCAAATGCAATGCTTATTTATTCAAATAGTTTTGAATTTATCATACATTACCTCATAGCTTTGAGATTTCGATGATGTGATTGTTTTTAGAATGACACTGTAGGGTTGGTGTGAGATATATAAGGTTTAAGGATGAAGGTCCTTCCTGAGTCATATAGCCACATAGGGTCAGTTTCCTGGTTTCTCTGATGTATATATTCCCCGCTAGATATGGCGCGAGTCTATCACAGGATTATTCATTTTTGCCATCTGAGTGCACTGGAGCAATGTGAAATGACGTGTTTTGCTCAAGAACACAATGTGTCACCTGGTCCAGGAATTGAAACCACAATCTTACAATCATGAATCCAGCACCTTGACCACTAGGCCACACGATTCCACAACACAGGTGTAAAAGGCCAGATCTGGCTGGTTTGAACATAAAACAGGTGGAACATTTGGGCTGGATATGGCTGGCTTGAATGCTAAGGGGTTAAGGGGATTAAGACGTTACAAGATTTGTTGGAACCAGAGTTTGATCAGCTGCGAAGGGGTCTTGGAATGGCTGTAAAGAAGAGAGGAAATGGCAACAGGAAATTGTCAAAAGCTGCAGAGAAAGCAAGCCATTTTATACATGTCGCTTAAGCAAAAGACAAATACAAGATGGCACACGATGGGGCTGAACCTGGAGCCATGTGGTTAGGAAGGAAGCATGTATCCACCTTGCCATTCCACATATAAAGGAGAGAGAGAAAAAGTGTGTGTGTGTGTGTGTGTGTGTATACAGGCGTAAGAATGGCTGTGGGCTTAAGAAGTTCACTTCACAGCCACGTAGTTCCAATCTCACAGTGAATGGAATTTGGTCAATGGAAACTGCAGAAGTTGAGAAGCAAGAGGAACTACAGTTATATATATATATATATATATAT
>NC_069005.1:6625691-6628396 GCF_001194135.2 Octopus bimaculoides | reverse complement strand
TATATATATATATATATATATATATATATATATATATATACATATATTTATATATATATATACATATATTTATATATATATATACATATATTTATATATATATATACATATCTATATATATATACACACACATATGTATGCATATATATGTATGTATATACATACATATATAAGTATGTATGTCTGCATATGTACGTACATACATACATACATACATATATATATATATATATATATATATATATATATATATATATATATATAGATAGATAGATAGATAGATAGATATACGCACACATGCACATATATATGTGTGTGTGTCTATGTATATATATATTTATATATACATATATCTATGTGTTTATATGTGTGTGTGTGTATATATATATATATATATGGGCCAATAGGTCAACGAGCCAACATGGGACATGGCCCAAGAACCTCCCAAAGTTTGCAGGAGGGTTCCTTAAACCCTTTAAAAAGGAAATTAATTTTCATGGTGCTGCATGAACGCCACACATGTGCTGGTGGCTCTGCTAAGTGGTTGGCATTAGGCAGGGCATCCAGCCATAGAAACTGTGCCACAACAGACCATTGGAGTCTGGACAGCTCCCTGCTAGCCAGTTCCAACACATGCAAACCATCCAACCCATGCCAGCATGGAGAGCAGATGCTAAACGATGATGATGATTCTAGCAATGATATTAAATTTATCTACCAAAAAATAGAATTGGTATTTTCTGCAAGTCCTGTTGCCTCAATAAACTTGACATATCTAAACAGAAAATAGTTTCAAACATGACATTCTTCAACAAAAGATAGATTGGGATATAAAACTGCTTTCCGCAATTAAGGGTAATGAAATTTCAAGTGGGTATATCTGATTTCCACAGTGAAAGGGTTAACTAATGATAGCAACAATGATGAAGATGATTACGCTAACGAAGTTGATTATGACTTTGGTGACATTCCTAATTCGTTTTATGTTGTATTTAACTAATTCTAACCTTTCCACTGTGAAATTAAATTTCATGGTTATTCCAATAATGATGATAAATATCTATTCCAAAAAAGAGAATTGGCATTTTCTGCATGTCACATTGCCTCAGTAAACTTGACATATCTCAAAAGAAAATGGTTACGAACATGACATTCCTCAACAAAAGATAAACTGGCATAAAAAACTGTTTTCTACACTTAGTGCTGATGAAATTTTGATTGGATATATCGGATTTCTGTAGTTTTTAGTCCAGAGAAGCCAAAAGTTTGGAGTTAAAAATTATAAAATATATTGGCATGTGTAAAGACATTCGAGCGAGATCATTGCCAGTGCCGCTGGACTGGCTCCTGTGCAGGTGGCACATAAAATACACCATTTCGAGCATGGCCATTGCCAGTACCGCCTGACTGGCCTTCGTACCGGTGGCACGTAAAAGCACCCACTACACTCTCAGAGTGGTTGGCGTATGTGCATGTGTGTATGTATGTGTGTGTGTGTGTGTGTGTGTGTGTGTGTAAGAGCGTTGGTGTTATACAGATATCTGTGTGTCTGTAGAGATATGTGATGGCATGCAATATATGAAGCGTGAATGATGGTGAGGCAGTGACAGGGGGTGTGTTGGTGGTGGTGGTGGTGCTGGTGTTGCAGTGATATGATGTAGAACGTGTGAGCAGTAAGTAGTATGGGAGGTGGAGGAGGAGTAGTTGTTATAACAGTGGTGGAGGAGGAGGGGTAAGATCACAAGCAATGGTGGATTCCCATGTGTTTGAGGATGATGATGATGATAATGATGATGATGACAGTGGTAGTAGTGGTGATGATGATAATGATGATGGCGGTGTTGACAATGCCAGTAGTGGTGATGACGAAGGTGTTGTGATGATGCTGATAATGATCATGATGATTGTGGTGATGGTAGTGGTAGTGGTGCCGACGACAACGACAACGATGGTGGCGGTGGGGGTGATGAGTATAATGATGACAATAATGATGATGGTGAAGATGGTGAAGATGGTGATGATGATGATGATGATGTGGTAGTGGCGGTGGTGGTGGTATTGGTGATGATGATAATGATGAAGATGGTGGTGTTGATGATGATGACGATGATGGCGGTGGTGAAGATGATGATGATGATGACAGCTGGTGAGTGTAAGGGGTGGAGTAGTGTTGAACATCAGCAGTAGTGGAGGTGGTGGTAGTGGAGGTGGTGGTAGTGATGGTGGTGGTGCTGCTGACAGTTGGGAGGAGAGCAGTGGAGGGTTAGTTAGTTGGGGGGGTGAGGTTTAGGGTGTTTTATGATGGTGGTGGTGGTGCTGGTGTTGGGGGCGATGGTGGTGGTGACCAGGATGAGGTGAGCCTGAAGAAAAAACTAAATGACTAACTTAACATGCAGCCAGCAAACACAGCATTCATAAAAAACTGGGGCCACTCCTCCCACCTTCTCCTATCCACCCTATCCACCACCACCACCATCACCACCACCACCACCACTAACAACAACAACAACAACAACAACCCCCCACTGACTATTGCCACCATAAGGTGGGCTGGAAGAGGAAGCAGAGTGGCGTGGGGGGGGGGAGGCAGAAGGGAGTTGATAAAGGGAACAGAGCAGATATGTGTAATTTGGGTGGAGGTGGGCGTGGGTGGAACGGCAGCCGGATCAAAGGTGTGTCTGTGTAGTGGATTGCAGAGGTAGGAG
>NC_069005.1:6623257-6625433 GCF_001194135.2 Octopus bimaculoides | reverse complement strand
TCTCTACCCCCACCCCACCCCCTGATCCCAGTTCTGCTTTAATTCTAATTTGGCGGCAGACATCCTGCAACCCATCGGCATCATCTCTTGTTGGATAAGCTAGAGGGATAATCCTTTATATCATGTGTGTGTGTGTGTGTGTGTGTGTTTGCATGCATGTATGTATCTTTTACTTGCTTCAGTCATTGGACAGTGGCCATGTTGGAGCAGCACCTTAAAGAATTCATTTATTTAGGAAGTACTTTGAGCACTTCTGGTCTTGATGATGAAATTTCATATCGAATCAGCAAGGCCAGTATTGCTTTTGATAAGCTTGACCAACATCTCTGGTCACGCTATAGTCCATTTTTCCAAATTAAAGTTAGGGTCTATAAACACATGTGTCCTGCTATCGGATGTTTATTATAAGCATTTAAGGCATTTGAAATGATACCATCGAGTGGCCATGTGGTAAGTAGCTTGCTTACCAACATGGTTCCGGGTTCATTCCCACTGCGTGGCACCTTGGGCAAGTGTCTTCTACCATAGTCTCGGGCCGACCAAAGCCTTGTAAGTGGATTTGGTAGACGGAAACTGAAAGAAGCCTGTCATATATATGTATATATATATATATATATATATATATATATATATATATATATATGTATGTGTGTATGTATGTTTGTGTGTCTGTGTTTGTCCCCCCAACATCGCTTGACAACCGATGCTGGTGTGCTTACGTCCCCGTAACTTAGCGGTTCAGCAAAAGAGACCGACAGAATAAGTACTGGGCTTCCAAAGAATAAGTCCTGGGGTCGATTTGCTCGACTAAAGGCGGTGCTCCAGCATGGCCGCAGTCAAATGACTGAAACAAGTAAAGTACGTATTGTCTTAGGAAAATTCTTGGGATAAATTGGAAAATGGCAATCAGGGATGTGGGAGAGGTACTTGAGAGAAGTGGTAGTAGGAGTGTAGAATCAATGATACTGCAAAGACGTTTGAGGTGGGGTGGGCATGGTAAGAATGAATGATGAAAGACTTCCCAAACTACTTTTGTATGGTGAGCTAGAAGATGGTAGGAGGCCAGGACATAAGCCCAAAATGAGTTTCAAGGACTGCCTCAGAATTGCTCTGGTGATGATGATGATGATGATGATGGTGGTGGTGGTGATGGTGATGATGACAATGATGATGATGGTGACGGTGATAATGGTGATGGTGATGATGATGATGATGGTAGTGATGATGATGATGATGATGATGGTGGTGGTGATGATGATGGTGTTGGTGGTGGTGGTGCTGACATGATGATGATGATGATGATGGTAATGATGGTGATGATGATGATGATGATGATGATGATAGTAGAATGTCTGGTCATCATTATCAAGGAAGTGAAATGCGTAACAATAGATAAGAGACACATCCACAAAATTCATGGAAAAAAAAAAAAATATGATCTTTAGCGATGGGAATAAACCGGATGCGGACAATGAATGCCGAAGTGGTGAAGTGGTTCTTATCGTTATCAGTGCTTTAGGGTTCATGGAAAAAAATACTGAATGAATTCACTGGCAAACCACTTGATAACCATTAGCATCCATGAGCTCCAAAAAAATCAGCCTCTTGAGACGAGCCAACATGACCAGAATGGAGCTTGCCATTAAATAGTAACAACGCATCCTTTGTCATTCTAGAATCATGGATTGCATCCCGAAAAGGGATGGACAGCAGCTAGAATCAATAGACAATGATGATAATAATCTTTTCCACTACAGGCACAAAGAGCTGGAATTTGCGTGAAGGAGGATAGCCATGTACATTGACCCCTGTACTTGACTGGTACTTAATTAATGAAGGGCAAAGATGACCTCAGTGGAAGTTGTAACGACAATGCAAAGACACTAAGCATTTAGTTTGGCCCGCTAGCAATTTTGGCAGCTTGCCGCCTTCCTGTAATAATAATAATAATAATAATAATAATAATAATAATAATAATAATAATAATAATAATAATAATAATAATAATAATAATCATAGTAGGTACCTTAGGTATAATAAAAAAATATTCAGACAAATACATAACAAAAACACCAGGACTTACAAATATATATAACATACAGAAAATTGCACTACTGGGTACTGCACACATCCTACGCAAAACACTTTCAATACAGTAAACATAAGAGCACCACAG
>NC_069005.1:6621181-6622921 GCF_001194135.2 Octopus bimaculoides | reverse complement strand
ATAGACTCGACTGCTTTCATGAACAAGAATACTAAAAATAAACCTGACTGCTCTGAAAAAATTAAGTAAAAGAACTGGAAAAATAATCCAGAATCCTTGTCTGGTACCAGATTGATCCCAAAATCTAATCAGTTCATGCCAGTCATGAGGCCAAACATCTCTGAAAGCTTCATCTGAATCCATCCAGTGGTTCTTGAGATATCTTGTCCACGGACAAACAAACAAACACAACTGAAAACAATACCTCTGCCTTCGCTAAGGCGGAGGTAATAACCCTTTCTACTAAAGGCACAAGGCCTGAAATTTTGGGGAGAGGGATAGTCGGTTGCATCAACCCTACTGCTTGACCGGTACTTAATTTAATTTATTGACCCCAAAAGGATGAAAGGCATAGTTGACCTTGGTGGATTTTGAACTCAGAACGTAGCGGCAGACAAAATGCTGTTAAGCATATTGCCTGGCATGCTAACGATTCTGCCAGCTCACCACCTTTTTATTATTACTAATAATAATAATAATAATGATTTATTTCTTTATTGCCCACAGGGGGCTAAACGTAGAAGGGACAAACAACGACAGAAAAATAATAATGATAATAATAATAATAATAATAATAATAATAATAATTACGGAGATGTACTTGCATAGCAAGTGACCTGATCTGAGATTGTGTGCTGGAACGTAAACAATTGCAGCGTGGAAGGTGCTTATACGCCATTTAAAATAACACACAAAAACCGTTAGATTCACTTCAACATTCAATAATAATAATAATAATAATAATAATAATAATAATAATAATAATAATAATAATGATAATAATAATAATAAAAATAACACTTCTTTCTACTATAGGCACAAGGCCTGAAATTTCGAACTAGTCGATTACATTGACCTCATTGCTCAACTGATACAAATGCTATCAACCCTGGAAGAGTCAAAAGACAAGGTGACCTCAGCAGTATTTGAACACAGAACATAAAGACTCAGAAGACATACTGCCAAGCATCCTGTCCATCTTGCTAAAGATACTGCCATCTTGTGGCCTTAATCCTGCTAGAAATAAAATTTATATTTGTATTCTCTAAATTGCTATTAAATTCTTCTTTGTTCAGAATCTTTTTATATCTAGTGTTAGCATTACACATGAGTGTGTATGTTCCGTATGTAGATGTATATATACACACATATATATATATATACAAATACGTATCACCATATGCAGATGTTCCATTTATACACTTGTGAGCTCACACTTGTATGGTCTCATTCAAAGAGAAAAGTTTAAAGAGAAACTAGATGAAGGAATGATAAAAAAAAGTTGATAATACGAGATGGGATGAAGAGATAGAGAGAGAAAGAGTGAGAGGCAGTGAGGTGATGATGGTGGTGGGGAGGGGGAGAATGGAAAGTAAAGCAATGGGAGAAGGGGGGAGAGAGAGAAGGAGGAGCGAGAGAGAGTGCATGTGAAAGGGTGAGAGTGGGAGAAAACGAAAGAAAGAAAGAAAGAGCTGTAAGAATCTATCTACATTGTGTGAGATGAAGTTATGTAAGGTATTTCCTGTAAGGAGGGTAGCCGTTTCTACAGACTCACACACACACACACACATGTACTGTCCATTAAGGAATTAGACATCATTTGCAGACATATATATATGTATGTGTGTGTACACATATATATACATATACATACATACATCCATACATATATATATATGTATACATACATATATATATATA
>NC_069005.1:6615633-6620165 GCF_001194135.2 Octopus bimaculoides | reverse complement strand
AACCACTCAGAGAGTGTAGTGGGTGCTTTTACGTGTCACCCGCACGAAAACGGCCACGCTCGAAATGGTGTCTTTTATGTGCCACCCGCACAAGCCAGTCCAGGGGCACTGGCAACGATCTCGCTCGAAAATCCTACAGGAGCCAGTCAGGCGGTACTGGCAACGGCCACGCTCAAAATGGTGCATCTCATGTGCCACCCGCACAAGAACCAGTCCAGGGGCACTGGCAACGATCTTACTTGGCTTGCCGGGTCTTCTCACGCACAGCCCATTTCCAAAGGTCTCGGTCCCAGACGCACATACATATGGTTTCTGCCTCAAATAACTAGATACCATTTAATCAACTACTCACACATAACCCACTTATTAAAAAGACAAGATATTGTTCACACACACACACACACACACACACCCTGTATCAAGTGACTGGACATTATTCACACATGCATATATAAGGTTACATACACACCCATAACCTCTGTATGAAAGTGAACACATTCACACACACATACATACATATGCACACATTCTCTGTACCATATACACACACACATAAATATGTATACATACACACATGTATACACACACATATATGCATGCACACATACACACACAGCTTTTCTGGGTCAAGAGGCTGGACAGCATTATTTCACACACACACACACACACACACACACTGCTTGTATGAAAGAGTCGGACATTATTGAAATTTACCATATTTTCTGGCCTACAAGTCGAAGTTTTCCATCTAATGTTTACGGCAAAACAATTAACAAAAAAGAAGCTAGGTCGACTTAAACACCCAGACAACTTTGGACGGCTAAAAATTCCATGTGAAATCTACCAGAATTTGGAAAGATAACAATATTTGAATGTTTACACTATATAGTATGTCGACTTGTATGCTGGAAGATAATGGTACATAAGAGTTGAGAGAATGTGTATGTGAAAGAATATGCATTGTATATTATGGCATATCAGCTGAATTTTTCAGACCAAAATTTACAATAAAAAAAAAAAAGGTACGTTGACTTATATACCAAGATGATTTTGGAAAACCAAAAATCCCATGCAAAATGCAACAGAATTTGGAAAGAGAGAGATGATGCTTAAATGTTTACAGTATATATATCACAATTTGTATGCTGGAAGACATGGTATGTAAGTGGTTGTATATTCTGGCATACAAGCCAAATTTTTCAAACCAAAATTCACAAGGCGTAGGAGTGGCTGTGTGGTAAGTAGCTTGCTTACCAACCACATGGTTCCGGGTTCAGTCTCACTGCATGGCACCTTGGGCAAGTGTCTTCTACTATAGCCTCGGGCCGACCAAAGCCTTGTGAGTAGATTTGGTAGACGGAAACTATTTTGAAAAACAGTGCCTATGCATACCAGTCTCCCTTCTCCGTGCCATCGATGTTATCCAAGGGAAAGCAAAGGGGCCGATACAGCTTGGCCCCAGTGATGATGTTGCAACTCATTTCTACAGCTGAGTGAACTGGAGCAACTTGAAATAAAGTGTCTTGCTCAAGAACACAATACAGCCCGGTCCAGGAATTGAACTCACTACCTCATGATTGTGAACCTGACGCTCTAACCACTGAGCCATGCGCCTTCACAAGTGTCAATTTACATAGACATTTGAAGATATGCCACTCTTCTTCATGATTTTCAGACGCAAAGAAACTGCAATCATCATTAATTAGCAATACTGATTGTAATTCCTTCTCTAAGGGAGAAGTTACCTGTGATCGACTAGCATTCTATCCAGGGCCATGATTATCTCTCATTATCTTAATACTATGGAAACTGGAGAGACAGGCTATATACATTGTTATGATTAAAGAAATGGTATGAACTTATTTTGAGTAGTGCTGATGACACGTAGAAGGCACCTGGTGCACTCTGTGGAGCGGTTGGCATTAGGAAGGGCATCCAGCCATAGAAACCAAGCCAAAACAGACTGGAGCCTAGTGCAGCTCTCATGCTTACCAAGTTCCAGTCAAACTGTCTAACCCACACCAGCACGGAAAACGGATACTAAATGATGATGATGATGATATATTTATTACTGATATCCTAAAAATTTATAAACTTTGAGAGAAAGAAAAAGACATGTCCACATGTTGCTTAGATACAGGCAAGTTTGCCACATCTACCTGGGATAGTCAGATCATGGAGAACCAGAAAGCATTTTGTCCTAAGCTTTACCAAACAATTTCACTAGTTCACTGCCCTGGACTTCTATTTCATTTTATAAAATCCAGACGGATGAAAGCCAAAGTTGAACTTAGTGGAGTTTGAACTCAGAATCTAATGAGTCAAAACAGATACTGAGACACATTTTGTATGACTTCCTAACAATTCTCATAACTCACCACGTTCTCATACACGCACTGAAAAATATACACTCAGTTGTTTTAACCCATTAATGCATAATTTAATTATCATTCTACAATTTATTACAACTAATTAGAACTAATTAACCCTTTAGCATTAAAAACCAGTCAAAAGTGGCCCAAATATTCAATCTGTTTTATGAAAAAAATGGCCACCTCTGGCCTCTTACACAAAATAAACAAACACATCATTGGAACCTCATAGCTACGAGATAATGCATGATTAATTCAAAACCATGTGAACAAATGGCCCAGTGGTTAGGGCAGCAG
This sequence comes from Octopus bimaculoides, assembly GCF_001194135.2. Taxonomy (NCBI): domain Eukaryota; kingdom Metazoa; phylum Mollusca; class Cephalopoda; order Octopoda; family Octopodidae; genus Octopus; species Octopus bimaculoides. The sequence goes on along the minus strand of NC_069005.1, from coordinate 6,617,496 downwards.
ACTCGCGGTCATAGGATCGCGGTTTCGATTCCCAGACCGGGCGTTGTGAGTGTTTATTGAGCGAAAACACCTAAAGCTCCACGAGGCTCCAGCAGGGGATGGTGGCGAACCCTGCTGTACTCTTTCACCACAACTTTCTCTCACTCTTACTTCCTGTTTCTGTTGTGCCTGTAATTCCAAGGGCCGGCCTTGTCACACTTTGTGTTACGCTGAATATCCCCGAGAACTACGTTAAGGGTACACGTGTCTGTGGAGTGCTCAGTCACTTGCACGTTAATTTCACGAGCAGGCTGTTCCGTTGATTGGATCAACTGGAACCCTTGACATCGTAAGCGATGGAGTGCCAACAACAATGATGTGAATAAATAAGCATTACATTTAACAGAGTAATTTGGATGCTAAAGTGTTAAAGCGGTCACATCCGGTCCAAATATTCTCCATTTTGTGTTCAAACTGACCAGATCTGGCTTCTCACACCTACCTTACAATGTTGGGTAAAAAAAACACATACCATCAAAATCTCAAAGCTATGAGATAATACATGGTAAACTTTTAGCACGCTGAAGACAAATTGTTGTTGTACAAGTTTTCTCTCCATGCAAGTGCATTGGGTCTCACTGAGAGGGGAGAAAACTCTCACGGTGACATGATTTGCGTTCAGTGTGCTAAAGGTTAACTTCTGTTGGAGATACAACCGACTGATTCTTCTGTTTTGGCGACACAAATGTCTGACTCTTCTGTTCTGAAGACACAAATGTCTAGCCCTCCTCTTTTGGAGGCATTAGACATTAATGGCTACAGAACATAACTAACATACTCTATACTCTTTACTCTTTTACTTGTTTCAGTCATTTTTGACTGCGGCCATGCTGGAGCACTGCCTTTAGTCGAGAAAATCGACTCCAGGACTTATTCTTTGTAAGCCTAGTACTTATTCTATCAGTCTCTTTTTGTCGAACCGCTAAGTTACGGGGATGTAAACACACCAGCATCGGTTGTCAAGCGATGGTGGGGGGACAAACACAGACACACAAACACACATATATATATATATATATACATACATATATACGACGGGCTTCTTTCAGTTTCTGTCTACCAAATCCACTCACAAGGCTTTGGTCGGCCCGAGGCTATAGTAGAAGACACTTGCCCAAGGTGCCACGCAGTGGGACTGAACCCGGAACCATGTGGTTGGTAAGCAAGCTACTAACCACACAGCTATTCCTGCGCCTATATTGAAACATCAGGGGGGTTTTTTTCTTCCCTTTCAAAAAAAAAATGGTACATACTCAAACCATTAGAATTCTCTACCCCTCCTCATAACACATAAACTTATCTAAATTAATGATTTTATCAACCACTTTTATATTTGCTGTTTTCTTTATTTGCCAATAGAAACCAGACTGGCTCCAATTTATTCAGATACTAGTTGTTATCTTTGCTATTTACCATTTACTGCGATTCCCAATTTCTAACGACGCTATTTCTTTTTTTCTTTGTTTTCTTCCCGCTACCAAATTTCACTCGCAAGGTGCTAAGGGGTCAAACCAAAATTATGCTTAGAAGACTTTCGGTCAAAGTGCTATGCATGAGGATCAAACCTGAGACCATGGGGGTTGTGAAGTGAACTACTAAACCGTAAGTACAAGCATGACTGTGTGGTTAAGAAGCTTGCTTTCAAACCATGTGGTATTGGGTTCAGTCCCACTGTGCAGCACCTTAGGCAAGTACAGTTCTATATTAAAGAGACAAGAAATTATGTACATTATTTACAGTTGACGGATATTTGTCCTCATCTTGTTTGTTGTTAACACAACATTTCGACTGATATACCCTCCAGCCTTCATCAGGTGTCTTGGG
>NC_069005.1:6614022-6615145 GCF_001194135.2 Octopus bimaculoides | reverse complement strand
TGTGTGTGTGTGTGTGTGTGTGTATGTGTGTATATGTTCGTGTATCTGTGTTTGTCCCCCCAATGTCGCTTGGCAACCGATGCTGGTGTGTTTACGTCCCCATCAATTAGCAGTTCAGCAAAAGAGACCGATAGAATAAGTATTAGGCTTCCAAAGAATAAGTCCTGGGATCGATTTGTTCGACTAAAGGCGGTGCTCCAGCATGGCCGCAGTCAAATGACTGAAACAAGTAAAAGAGAGTAAAGAGAGAGTAATGTACCTTAGGCAAGTGTTTTCTATAATAGCTCCAGGTTGACCAAAAGCCTAATGAGAGGATTTGGAAGACAGAAACTGTGTGTAGGGATTTAGAAATGAGATTAACTTATTTTGAGTAAGACGGGAAAAATGCTCAAGATTGATAGTACTCCAGCATGGCCATAGCTCACAGGCTAAAATGAGTGAAAGAATAAAAAAGTAGTATTTTCTACAATTCCACATGTTTCTCAACGACCGTCCTTATATGGAAGAATTAACATATATGTACAAACATACATGTATGTGTGTGTGTGTGTGTGTGTGTGTGTGTGTTTGTCGTCCACCATCACCACTTGACAAATGGTGTTGGTTTGTTTACATCCTTGTAATTTAGTGGTTCAGCAAAAGAGTCTGGTAGAATAAGTGGCAAACTTAAAAGATAAGTATTGGTCTTGAATCGATCAAACAACTAACTCCTTAATCTTTTACCATTTAAACTAACCATATCTGGCTCTGTGGAGGCATTTGGCTTAGTGGTTAGAGCAGCGGACTTGCAGCCGAGCAGTTGCTGGTTCGAATCTCAGACTGGGCAATAAGTGTGTTTATGAGCGAAACACCTAAGCTCCACGCGGCTCTGGCAGAAGGTAACGGAGAACTTCTGCTGACTCTTTCGTCACAACTCTCTCTCTCTCGCTCTTTCGTCCTGTACCTAGCTGCTCACCTGTGATGGACTGGCATCCCATCCAGGTGGGAAACCCATTCGCCAATGAAACCAGGAAACTGGCCCTTCTGAGCCAGGCATGGCTTGAGAAGGAACGAACAACAACAACATATCTAGCCCAAATAGTTTCCTATTTCTTTACTGCCCACAAGGGGCTAAACATAGAGG
>NC_069005.1:6612565-6614012 GCF_001194135.2 Octopus bimaculoides | reverse complement strand
GCTGACTCTTTCGTCACAACTCTCTCTCTCTCGCTCTTTCGTCCTGTACCTAGCTGCTCACCTGTGATGGACTGGCATCCCATCCAGGTGGGAAACCCATTCGCCAATGAAACCAGGAAACTGGCCCTTCTGAGCCAGGCATGGCTTGAGAAGGAACGAACAACAACAACATATCTAGCCCAAATAGTTTCCTATTTCTTTACTGCCCACAAGGGGCTAAACATAGAGGGGACAAACAAGGACAGACAAAGGGATTAAGTCGATTCCATCGACCCCAGTGCGTAACTGGTACTTGATTTATCGACCCCCCCGAAAGGATGAAAGGCAAAGTCGACCTTGGTGGAATTTGAACTCAGAACGTAACAGCAGACGAAATACCGCTAAGCATTTCGTCCGGCGTGCTAACGTTTCTGCCAGCTTACCGTCTTCTGGCCCAAATAGTTTCCATCAAGCAAATCCACTCACAAGGATAAGGTCAGGCCTGAACCAGGGCAATAGTAGGTGATGCTCACCCAAGGTGTCCCGTGGTGAGACGAAGCCCAAACACCATGTGGATGGTTGCTAAGCTACCCTCATAATCCTTTTGCCTGGTTACATGTGGTTATTTTACGCATACATATGTGTGTGTGTATACGTATAATTCTTCATGTGTGTGTGTGTGTGTGCACCCATGTCCTGTGTGCATATGTGTGGGTGTGTGTAGGTGTGTGTGTGTGTGTAGTTAGCAAATATGCTAAAGATACAGGAAATAAGGAGTGAGCAGTCAAAAGGTGGGTGGGTGGGTGAGGGGAAGGGTGCGGAGATAAATATTTCTTCACAATGAATTACTCATTAGCCTTGAATGATTAAATTATCTTTGCTACATGTATTTCAATATCTCCCTCAGCCACCTCCTACCATTTGTACACCGGAACAAACACATGGTTAGCTATATCTATGTGCGCATATGTAAGTACATGTTTGTATATACGTATATATGTGTGTGTGTGTGTGTATATATAACTATATAAGTATGTATGTGTGTCAGTGTGTGTATACTCTTTTACTTCTTTATTTGTTTCCGTCATTTGACTGCGGCCATGCTGGAGCACCGCCTTTAGTCGAGCAAATCGACCCCAGGACTTATTCTTTGTAAGCCTAGTACTTATTCTATCGCACTCTTTTGTCAAACCGCTAAGTGACGGGGACGTAAACACACCAGCATTGGTTGTCAAGCAATGCTGGGGGGACAAACACAGACACACAAACACACATACATATACATATATATATATATACGACGGGCTTCTTTCAGTTTCCGTCTACCAAATTCACTCACAAGGCTTTGGTCGGCCCGAGGCTATAGTAGAAGACACTTGCCCAAGGTGCCACACAGTGGGACTGAACCCGGAACCATGTGGTTGGTAAGCAAGCTACTTACCATGCAGCCACTCCTGCGCCTATATAA
>NC_069005.1:6609576-6612520 GCF_001194135.2 Octopus bimaculoides | reverse complement strand
CTTTATTTGTTTCCGTCATTTGACTGCGGCCATGCTGGAGCACCGCCTTTAGTCGAGCAAATCGACCCCAGGACTTATTCTTTGTAAGCCTAGTACTTATTCTATCGCACTCTTTTGTCAAACCGCTAAGTGACGGGGACGTAAACACACCAGCATTGGTTGTCAAGCAATGCTGGGGGGACAAACACAGACACACAAACACACATACATATACATATATATATATATACGACGGGCTTCTTTCAGTTTCCGTCTACCAAATTCACTCACAAGGCTTTGGTCGGCCCGAGGCTATAGTAGAAGACACTTGCCCAAGGTGCCACACAGTGGGACTGAACCCGGAACCATGTGGTTGGTAAGCAAGCTACTTACCATGCAGCCACTCCTGCGCCTATATAATTAATGTGAAAACTAATTTCTGTGTGTCAGTGTGTCACACTTTGACCCTCCCCTCTCACTATTCAGTGACACTTCCTCATGCTGGGGTGAGAGTAATAATAGGCATACAGATGGTGAGGGTGGTGGCAAAGAGAGAGAGAGAGAGAGAGAGTGGGTACGTGAGAGAAAAAGGGAGTTTGTGTACAACTTTCCAACTACATGGATTTGGGATCAGTCCAATTGCATGGCACTTGGGAAAGTGTCTTTCTACTATAAGCCTCAGCCCAAGCGAAGCCTTGTGAGTGAATTTGGTCAACGGAAACTGAAAGAAGCCTAATGTCTGTGTGTGGGTGTGTTATTTATATATATAAATATAAAAGAAGGAAAAGAAAGTGGAGATTAGGAAGTTAATTGTTTATTATTAACAACAAATTAATCAGCATCCCTTACAGCTGTTAATAATAAACAATTATTAACTTCCCATTCTCCATTTTCATTATCTTCTTTTATATAAATATAAACTGTTTTTATATATACACCTATTATTTTAAGGAAATTAATTCTCCCAAAATACTAGGAATTGAACCAGTATTTCCTTGGATGAAAACATCCCTCAATGAGGTTAACATAACATCTAATCGAATTTTATATATGTATATATATATATATATATATATATATATATATATATATATATATTTATATAAGGGCATTACTATACAATAATGCCTCACTCCATGAGGGACTCATGTATATATATATGTATATATATATATATATGTATATATATATATATATATATATATAGACATACACACACATCTATTTGTGTGTCTGTGTTTGTCTCCCCCCACCCAAGACATTGCTTGACAACCGATGCTGCTGCGTTTACGTCCCCGTAACTCAGCGGTTCGGCAAAATTGAACGACAGAATAAGTACCAGGTTTACAAAGAATAAGTCCTGGGTTCGATTTGCTCGACTAAAGGCGGTGCTCCAGCATGGCCGCAGTCAAATGACTGAAACAAGTGAGAGAATAAGAGAATAGGTTCAGGTGTGGCTGTATGGTGAGAAGATTGCTTCCCAACTACATGGTTCCAGGTTCAGTTCCACTGTGTGGCACCTTGGGCAAGTGTTTTCTACTATAACCCCAAGAGCATCTGGTAAAACGGAAGCTGGGAGAAGCCTATCATATATATATATATATATATATATATATACATACATATATATATATATATATATGTATGTATAAGTATATACCTATATGTGTGCCTTTGTTTTGCATTTTTTCCCCAATACCACTTGATAAACGGTGTAGGTTTGTTTATGGCCCTTTAACTAAGTGCTCTGGCAAAAAGACAACAAAAGAAAAAAAAGATAAGCACTGGGGTTGATCTGTTTGACTAAACCACTTCAAAGCAGTGCTCCAGCATGGCCAAACGAGTAAAAGATACATGTATGCGTGCATGCATGCGTGTGTGTTTGTGCATGAGTGTATGCATGCAGGTTTATATGTGCGTTTGTGCGTGTGCATTTGTGTGTACTTGCATGCATTTGTGTATGTGTGCATTTCTCTGTGTGTGTGTGTGTGTGTGCGTGCACATGTATTTGTATGTGTGGAGTGCTCAGCGACTTGCACGTTAATTTTATATTTGACACTTGTGCCCGCGGCATGTGTAAGGACAGATCGTTGCCAGTGCCCCTGGACTGGCTCTTGTGCGGGTGGCACATAAAATACACCATTTTCAGCGTGGCCGTTGCCAGTACCGCCTGACTGGCCTTTGTGCTGGTGGCACGTAAAAAGCACCCACTACACTCTCTGAGTGGTTGGCGTTAGGAAGGGCATCCAGCTGTAGAAACTCTGCCAAATCAGATTGGAGCCTGGTGTAGCCATCTGGTTCGCCAGTCCTCAGTCAAATCGTCCAACCCATGCTAGCATGGAAAGCAGACGTTGAACGACGACGATGATGTAGTATGCTATTTAAAGCCCTGCCACAGTTTTCGGCTACCTGATGTCAACTACAGGATTTATGTCAGGAATTCCTTTGTATCCACAGAGTTTATATAAAAAATAGGAGACAGAAAATGGAATAGTCTCCTGAATTCTATTTTCTGTCTTTTACATTACACACACACACACACACACACACACAGATACATACATACATGGTCACATAAAATGGGGAGGGGACTGCAACACTCCTAAACCCCCTACCTCATTCCCTATATGAGCAAAATAGCTGGCATACCACCACAACCACACACATGACCAGTGGGTGGTGGCCACTTTAAACATAATTCTGCTTCCCACTCACCCTCCCCATCCACCCGTCCACCCGTCAGCTTATTTAAGGCGGCTGGACCCACCTACCCATCCTGTCCCCACCTCCATACAATAGCTGTGGCAAAACATATGCTCCATGGTAACCAGAAATTGGGGCAAACGCTTGGGAGGTGGGGGAACGAAGAGAAAAAGAATAGTGGTGGTGATGGTGGTGGTGCTGGCGATGGTGGAGTGGGAAGTATTTAAGGGGCCACTGTGTTGATACTTTTTTTTTTTTTTTT
>NC_069005.1:6604618-6606802 GCF_001194135.2 Octopus bimaculoides | reverse complement strand
AAAACCCTACAAGGCCAGTCAGGCGGTACTGGCAACGGTCACGCTCAGGATGGTACATCTTATGTGCCACCCGCACAAGAGCCAGTCCAGGGGCACTGGCAACGATCTCACTTGGCTTGCCGGGTCTTCTCACGCACAGCACATTTCCAAAGGTCTCGGTCAGTACTCATCGCCTCGGTGAGGCCCAATGTACACCCACATGCATATATATATATATATATATATACACACACACACAATGAGCTTCTTTTAATTTCTGTCTGCCAAATCCACTCGCAAAGCTTTGATAGGCCTGAGTCTATAGTAGAAGACACTTGCCCAAGGTGCCACTCAATGAGACTGAACCTGGAACTATGTGGAACTATGAAGCAAACTTCTTAACCACACAACCACACTTGCACTGATATATAGAAAAGTTCTTTAAAACTATGCATTTTCTGGAAGTTATGAGGAAACAAAGTCGAGCGGGGCACAATTGTGTAGGGGTGCCTGAGCAGTGGTGGTGGTGAGCCATAATGGAGTGGCATAACGGTGGTAGTGGTTACAGTGGAGCAATGTAGTCAGATTGCCAATAGCAGTGGTTACAAGTTATAGGTTGGTGGTGTTAAATTAGTAGTAGACAAGGTAGTAGTAGTAGTAGTTTATCTGTAAGTCAATCATGATCAAGCAGAGTTATAATAAAAAGAGATGCCAACCGTGACCATTCAGTGTATCTTAGGATCACAAGATTCATGCGTCCTTAGGTGACAGTCTTTCGGTAAAAGTCTATGACGTCACGAGTGAGTGTGTGTGACATTGTCTTTCATCTGATCGACAGAGCTGAACAGACAAACACCCCCACCCCGTGTACACACACACATTCGTTCATTCATTCACGACTGACGTCATATATTAATACCGAAACATGGTCCCTTAGCTTAATGTTTCTAGCTAATGTGTCAGTAATAGTGAGTGGTATGATGGGGCTAAGTTCGTTAGCAGAGGTGGTACTAGTCTGTTGTGTACGTGTGTGTGCGTGTGTTTGTGTGTGTGTGCATGTGTGTGAGAGAGAGAGAGACAGACAGACAGGTAGAGCATGTGTTTGCTAGCGTTTGAAATACCTGTCTGTATTAAGTTTTACAATACGTGGCTGTTCATTTGGGTTTTCATGGTCCAAATAATGTTACGTGTATCTGTGTATATATGTATGTATATGTGTGTGTGTGTGTGTGTGTGTGTGTGTGTGTGCAGGTATGAGTGTAAACACGTATCGAAATGTGTGTGTGGGTGTGTGTGTTGTAACAGCGTATTTTAGGTACAGGTGAAATACAAGGAGAATAATTTTAGGTAATCCTTTGAACAGATTCTAACTTTACCTGAGTACACCCGACACAGATAGGCATAGAGATATGGGGAGATAGCGACCGACTGACAGAGTGAGAAAGAGCGGGTGGGGTGGGGGTGAGATAGACGGAGAGATAGAAAGAGAAACGGGTAGATTAGCAGCAGGCAGACATGAACACAACACACACACAAACATATATGTGTGTGTTGTGTGTGTGTGCTGTGTGCGGTGTGTGTGTATTACACACACATATTGTTTTATATACATACATACATACATATATATATATATATATACACGCATTCACACATTTAGATACACACACACACACATAAACGTAACAGACAGCCATAGACATGCTGCTAACCAAAAGAACCACACACATAAAAGCTTGGGTATAGGGAGAAATAAGGGGGTATTTCGAGGGGGTGAGAGAGAGAGAGAGAGAAGAAAGAGGTGGGGGAATGGAAAAGATTGATGAACTGGCATCGGACACACAGACAAATGTCGGGACGATCAGACAGACAGACAAATCGTCCAAAAAGGTAGGGAGCCGCCGACCCAAACAAACTTCCATTAAAAAAAAATAATAAATAATAATAATAACAAAGCTAGCAAGTGGCTGCTGTATTTTCCCCCCTATTAACGGAACCAATTAGACCTTCATACAGAGATAAAGAGAGGGGGCGACGGAGTAAGAAGAAGAAGAAGAAGGGGAGTATTGAGAGGCGTTAGGGGAATAGCGGGAGGAGAGTAATCGACAACTTGCTTTATGTTGTTGTTGTTGTTATTGTTCCTGCAGAACTGTTGACTTTTAAGGGAATCCCTCACATTTTTGCAGCAATTCTTACAGACATGTG
>NC_069005.1:6602687-6604588 GCF_001194135.2 Octopus bimaculoides | reverse complement strand
GGGGGGGGGTGAATGTCTGTGTGTGTGTGTGCTTCGGCGTGTTTGAACGTCTGGATATGTAGTATACGCTGAGACGTGTATTATGAGGTATTTGTAAGCAAGCCTGGATATAAATATAAATAAATACATACATACATATATATATATATATATATATATATAAAGAGAGAGAGAGAGAGAGACCTACACATGTGTGTCCTTCCGATTTTGTATGTGTGTATATGTTTATTTTTATGTTCAATTATAATAAAAACAAGTTTACATCAATATGCAGAGTACAAATTCGTTATTCATTTTAACAAGAACAGTATCGATAGTGACTTCGAAGTTTCGCCTAGCTAAGTCATTATCGTACCGTACATATATATATATTTATATATATATATTCGAGCTTGTGTGTGTGAGGGTGGGTATATGTGTATATGTGAGTTGTGTGCATTTGTGTAAGGAATATGTATGTGTGTGTGTGTGTGTGTGTGTGTGTTTATGTATGTTCCTGTTGTATAACTTAACCTACACCTATGTATGTCATAGAGTATTTTTCCTCTATGTGTGTGAGTATATATGGTACTCTCCAACAAGGATAGTGTTGATAGTAACTTTGACGTTTCGTTGGGCTGAGCTTTCATCGGACCATGCAATGAAGGCCAGGCAGGCCGAAACTTCGAAGAGTCACTGTCAACGCTACTTGTTAAAGGATGATAAAATATCTACTCTTCAAAAGAAGAAATACTGCGTAATCCTGAGTCAACACCCCGGACAAAACGCTTAGCGGCATTTTGTCCATCTTTTGTGTTCTGAGCCCAAATTCCGCCGAGACCGACTTTGCTTCTCATCCTTTCGGAGTCGATGTCGTGGACTAACCCACTCTCTCAAACTTTCAAGCCTTGTGCCTATAGTAAAACGGGTTACAACACAGACACACTCATACGTCCTACTGTATTATAACATCTGGTAGCCGATACCCGCAGAGGACCTTTGTAAAGCACGCTATAAGGTTATTACTCAGATTATATATAAATATATATATATTTGGGTATGTAAGTTTGTGAGTACACCCGTTCAAACTACGGCACAATACTTACTCAATGTCTCGTTTCACATGTCTATCTGTTACTCTGTCTGTCTGAGGTGTTGGTCACCCCTGGCTGCATGCAAGGTTTGAAAATCATGACATACATATATATATAAATATATATACATATATATAAAATAATATAGGATAAATTCTTTATAAGAATTTATCAAGTAGTCAGCTTACATATATATAAATATATATATATATATACATATATACATAAATATATATACATATATATATAAATATATATATACATATATATACATGCATATATACATAAATATATATGCATAAATATATATATATATATATATATATATACATATATATATACACATAAATGGACAGAGGGCTAGCTATTTATTTGCCGTGTTTAGACATACCCAGAAATGTGGGTGGGATGATTCGAAGGTATTAATGTTTCACGTGTACAGATGGGTGTACGGGTGTACTTGTACAAATAACTTGGGTATAACTATAAATAAACGTCCCTAAACAGTATGAAAGAGAGTGTGTATGTATGCATGTATGCTTGTGTGTGTGTGTATATATATATATATATATATACATACACACACACACACACACACAAATATATACTTAAATATATATACATTAATATACATACATATATATATATATATATATATATATATACATACATATATATATAAATATATATACATATATATAAAATAATATAGGATAAATTCTTTATAAGAATTTATCAAGTAGTCAGCTTACATATATATAAATATATATATATATATACATATATACATAAATATATATACATATATATATAAATATATATATACAT
>NC_069005.1:6601177-6602447 GCF_001194135.2 Octopus bimaculoides | reverse complement strand
TATATATGTGCCATTCTTTTATATATACACGCACACACACACACAAATATAATGCAAACTTTCAAGTTTTAAAAAAACATGAACTTGACACACGTCTTTTATATTGAGTGCTACATAAGAAAGAGATCTACTTCGACTGAACGAATATCAGCCAAGTAAATACATGCACGACCACACACACACACACACACTTCTCTCTAGATCAGCATTTGTTACAGCATACCTAATTTCCTACTTAGAGTATGTATGTATGTATCTATAGCCACACCTGCCTCTATTGTTTATGTGTGTTTATGCGTCTTCGTTATATAAATAGTTACCCAAGTACACAACGTTCTCTAATTGTAAATATTACACCAAACTACATTTAAACTCGGGTACACCCAAACACACACGTATATATATATATATATATATATACACACAAACACACACAAAGGCGCATATATATAATGTGTGTGAGAGTCCCAGCATTTGTATTTGTGTTATAGCTGCATTGGACGTATGCCACGAACACACTGGGCCTCACAAATTTAGGGGCCCACTTCTGATCTAATGTGCCGTGGCCAGCTATCAATAAATAAACACAATATGGCCCAGTACAATGGTTTGCCCGGGAATCCTATAATGCCGCTAGGACAACACTGGTCGAATTCTATGATTTGAAGGAGAAATATCCTCTATTTTTAGCAGATTAAGCGACTACACTTTCTTTTCAGAGGCAGTAGTTGTCAGATATAGAGGTATGATGGTCACGGCTGGAAGGCCGTTGAGCACAGATAAAGTCTGTTCAATCAAAGCCGACTTGAAAGCTAAATAAACATGCAAATACAAAAACAAAAAAGTTTTCTAATTAGAGGCACGAATCTTTGAAAAAGTTAAGCGATCAGTTTGAGAGATCGATATCCCAGGACTCAGCAAATATTTAATTTTAATCGACCGGTGAAAAGCGCAAAAAAAAAAAAAGGAAAAGAAAAGAAAATCGACCTTCTTCTTTGAAATTCCAGCAACAGAAACAACAATAGAAAAGATGACAATAAAGCAATCTTGAATAGTGAAAGAATCCATAAGAATGCGAGAATATTTAATCATGATGTCACAGAGGACAGGAGTGGGCTTATTTACATTATATATATATATATATATATATATACTCACACACAGGAGTGGGTTACACTGTACAAACACATACACACACATATATATTTATATATTAATAAAATATTTCCTTATATATATAACATACTACGTACACACATTTTAATATATA
>NC_069005.1:6600255-6601109 GCF_001194135.2 Octopus bimaculoides | reverse complement strand
TATATATATATAGTTAGAGAGTGAGAGAGAGAGAGAAAGAAAGAGGAAAAGAACTATTTAAGTTGCCTATGATGATCATGTATAATGTTATCAAATGATTATTAACATATCACTTAGTAAGTTCCGAGTACACACAGGATACTGCGTTGACCTTCCACTTGATATTAACTATCGGTTATTCTTATTTCAAAGGTGTCCGTCCCAAAAATGAAAGCAATAAGTGGCCTCCAACTAATATGTACACACTGAGACACATAAACTGAACTCTGCTATGGATATTGAGTACTCACTTCTCCCACTTATGCTTTCATAGACGAGGAGATATCTATCTATCTATCTATCTATCGATCGATCGATCGATCTCTATCCTTGTCTATGCACAACAGTCAAACAGACAGACAGTTAGATAGCTAAATAGATAGATAGATAGATAGATAGATAGAGAGGTAGATAGATAGATAGAGAGGTAGATAGATAGAGAAATGAGAGAATGTGTGAGTGTGTGTGTGTATATACACATGTGTAGATCTCACATTTATCACATTACAAACTTCAAAACTTGGAAACATATACGCACGTTTCACAAACTACTTAAAATGTATATAGAATATTATGATTTTGTGTGTGTGCCTGTATATATATATGTATATATACAATTAAAAGGGTAAAGGTATATCAATTTATTAATTTATTAATAAATTAACAATTAATAATTTTTTACCAAGCCCTTCGGTATGTAAACACCATTATCGGCGAAGAACTCATTTAAAAGTTCTTATACATTTATAAACATAATTAAGGGATCAGCAAAACAGTTGTGGTGAAGCAACTGTTTTGCTGATCCCTTAATTATG
>NC_069005.1:6595576-6600204 GCF_001194135.2 Octopus bimaculoides | reverse complement strand
GTAGTGTTCCGTGATGTATAATTTGTACATAGTATGGAGATGGACAAACAAGATTATTGGAGAAGAGCAAAAAGGGACCGAATACTTTACCTAAAAGCAAGATTTTCACAACAGTTTCTTCCTCTTTGGCAGATGCCCTTAGTTGTTTGTCAATAGCGGCACTCCTGGCCCGAGCTTTCAGCTCTTCTTGGTCAAGACTGAGGCAGGACCCCATGGCGAAGTCCACTTCCTTGCACCAGGGGACATGAGAAAGGCTCCGGACTCGACGGAATTCCGATAGAGAAAGAGAGAGAAACGGGAGTGAGTGAGACACAGAGAGAGAGAGAGAGAGAAAGGAATGGGGTTACAAGTTTGTTAGTTCGCTGGAAGGAAGAGAGAGAAAAAGTACAGGGTAAACGAGAACCTGGACTGCGTAAGTAAATAAATAAAACTTAACAGATAGAATAGTTTAAATTAGAGGGGGAGGAAGGGGAGGGAAAGTTGGAGTTGAGTGACTGCTGTGAGAGAGTGAGCAGATGGTAGCGGGATGAGGTGAAAAATGAACGAAATACGGAGGGGGGGATAAAAGAAGAAGAGAGAGAGAGAGAGAGAAGCGTGGGAGAAGAGGGAGGAATGCAGTCGGGACGTCCTGTTGTAAGTGAATGGTGGTGGCGGCGGCGGATGATGATGGAGGGGGGAAAAGAGAAAGAAGTGAGGCTTCTTTTTTTTTTAGAAAGGAACGGCTGAGAGTAACGAGCAATGGTGTGTGTGTGTGTGTACGTGTGTGTGTGAGTATAAGTTGAGGGAGAGAGAGAGAGAAAGGAAAGTAATTAGAATTAGAAGAGAAGAGAAGGCGAGGGATTGGAAAGACAGAGGGAGAAAAAAAAAGAGTGAAAGATGTAAATAGACAGACATGGAGATAGGAAGATAGATAAATAGGTAAATATAGACAGACGAACATGTTAACCAATATATACATATATATATATATATATATATATATGCGCACACACACACATCTACTTATAGACAAATACACACACATATATGCGTATGTCTTTGTAGACAGAGAGATATATGTAATAGATAGATAGATAGATAAATAGGAGAGAGAGAGAAAGAGATGAATGAAGTGTTTGGCTACATTCCTGTACCTCTCGTGGTGATTCACACCACACTGTGCCCTTCTGCTCCCTATCCACCGTTCGTTTTTATGCTGTTACTCTCTCAAATTGGCCCTTTTGTAACTCATACTGTCTCTGTCCCACATACCGTCCACAAACTGCTGGCCACTTATTTTCCTCCTCTGCCCCAACCTCCTACAAGATTCAGTTTCCCCTCGTTGTCACCACCTCGCGATAATCACCGACCTTCGAAGCCTCACTGAAGGAGTCCCTTCGAACGTGGTTGTTCGACCTGCTAGAAATAGCAGCCAATTTCCCCCCTCACAAATCAAACCCTTTTTTTTTATCTTTTACTTGTTTCAGTCATTGGACTGCGGCCATGCTACACCACCAATTAGATGGCTTTTAGTCGAAGAAATCGCTCCCCAGTACTTATTTATTATTTATTTTTTTGTTTTTATGTTCGGTACATATTCCATCGGTGTCTTTTGTCGAACCGTTAGTTTTAAACAAACCAACACCGGTTGTCAAGCGGTAGGAGTGGCAAGCGCACACACATTGAAACACTGGGGTCGATGTTATTGACTAAAATTTCAGGCCCTCCCCCAAAATTTCAGACCTTGCACCTTAAGTAGAAAGGATTCTTATTATGCTTATGAATTTCTGTTGCCAGATTCTTGATGTGAAACCGTGAGTTGAAATAAATATTGTTATATTTGGGGATGGTTTATACTCTTTTATACTCTTTTACTTGTTTCAGTCATTTGACTGTGGCCATGCTGGAGCACCGCCTTTAAAAAAATTACCGTTAGCAGAGCGTAGTTTCGATCTACAGACCTCTGGGTTATGGGCCCAGCACGCTTCCACTGCACCAATTTTTTTCACCAAATAAACACACACACTATATATTCGTTCTACACTTCTTTATTGCTGTTATTTTAACTAATGTCCATTGTCTGGAAATCTTTTGTCACACATCTGTGACCACTTCAGCAACACTTTTCATCTTCTTGTATCTTCCTGTTCCGCTTAGTCCATTCTGTCTTTTTATAGAAAAACGAATGTGTGTTTATTTGGCAAAAGAAAAAAAAATGTGGCTGTGTGGTAAGTACCTTGCTTACCAACTACATGGTTCTGGGTTCAGTCCCACTGCGTGGCACCTTGGGCAAGTGTCTTCAACTATAGCCTCAGGCTGACCAAAGCCTTGTGAGTGGATTTGGTAGACCAAAACTGAAAGAAGCCCATTGTATATATATATCATCATCATCATCATCATCATCGTTTTACATCCGCTTTCCATGCTGGCATGGATTGGACAGTTTGACTCCAATATGATGTGGCAGAGTTTCTACAGCTGGATGCCATTCCTAACGCCAACCACTCCGAGAGTGTAGTGGGTGCTTTTATGTGTCACTGGCACGAGGGCCAGTCAGGCGGTACTGGCAACTACCACACTCATACATGTGTGTGTGTATTTGTGTGTCTGTGCTTGTCTTCCCATCATTGCTTGACAACCAATGTTGGTGTGTTTACATCCCTGTAACTTAGCGGTTTGGCAAAAGACAGCTGATAGAATAAGTACTAGGCTTACAAAGAATAAGTACTGGGGTTGATTTGTTCGACTAAAGGCATTGCTCCAGCATGGCCACAGTTAAATGACTGAAACAAGTAAAAGAATCAAATAATAAAGCCAGAAAAAATGCTGCTGACCATTTTATCCAGTATGGCCTAGGGTTAAATAACACAAACAGACGGGGTTGATAAAGGAGTTTTCAGTTAGTTGCTCAATCCATTTGCTAGAAATAACAGCTTAATTTTCCCTCAAATTACATGTCACGATGCTTTGACCGATTAAGCTAAACTACCCACAAAAACAGAACACATTTGATAATGTAGTCCAAGATACACAATAATGGAAGACAGAATGATGGAATGGTCATTAGCAGAATGTCTCATCTTAAATGATTTAGATCATGGCAAAAAAATGATAATGTTTAACAAATATATATTTACACACACATAAGCAAGGAAGTTTGCTCTCACTCTCTCTCACACACACACTCACACACACACACACATGCATACACATACATATACACATACACATGTACATACATACATACATATACACTCACATATACATACATGACGGTCCAATGGGTTTCCCCCCCCCCCATTCACTATTTAGGAGTCCGAAAATATCACCCATTCTGCCCCTACTCCTGTCATAATGACGCACATTAGATGACATGTTGGTCCATGACAAATATAAATTTTCACCGCCATTTTCAAACAGATCGCAAAACGTTGACTGACTCACATTGATAGACTCATGCGGCTTGGACTCTTGTGTGTATGTGTACGTGTGTTTATATACGTGTATGTGTGTGGTGTGTGTGTGCGTGTTTGTATGTGTGGTGTGTGTGTGTCTGTGTGTATTAGTGTTTGTATGTCAGTGTATGCATGTTTGTATATGTGTGTGTGTGTATGCACCTGTATGTGTGTGTGTGTGTATGTATGTGTGTGTATGTGTGTATTAGTGTTTGCGTGTCAGTGTATGCGTGTTTGTATATGTGTATGTGTGTGTGCATGCGCCTGTGTGTATGTGTTTGTGTGGGGAGGGGCTGTGTGTCTGTGAGTGTAGGTGTGTGTATGACCATGTGTGCGTGCATGTCCTCTATCTATATGTCAGTGTGAGTCCATGTTTTTGTGTGTGTGTGTGTGTGTGTGTGCACATGCATGTGAGTGTGTGCAACTATATACACGTCGTAAATATCACTTTAAAATCACACCGTGTAGCGGCACCTTGGTTCAGGAATTCCAGGGTTGTCGAGGAATGTGGAACCACCTTTTAGTCCCTATTGTGCCCATGTCTACTCTGACCTGGAGATAGCAGCACCTCTCAGACTCCCAGCTATTGGTTAATTAGCATATAAGGGTTTTGCCTACTTTTGCAGGTGAAGACTGGATCTGGCAAGCTCTGCAGAAGACACCTTCGTGGTTCCAACAGAGAAGATGCCAGCTGCAGCAACCCATTGAGAAGTGCAGAAAACAAGATAAGAGAAGCAAGAGGCAAGATGAGTTGTTAACAAGTTTGCTTCATAATTATGAGACCTCAGGTTCAATACTATTCCGTGGTTGGTATCTGGGGCAAGAATCTTTTCCCATGGCCTCGGAAATGCTCCAGTTTTGCAAGTGAAAGTGCAGGAACTTGAATCTGTCAAATGAAATTGTAATTCCCAAAAGACCAAGCTTGTCATACATTTTGTCATGTTGATTCTGCTTGGGAAAGTACATTACGGGTAGAGGTTTTCTGCGGTATACACAGCCACATCCGTCATCTTCATCGTCATCACCATCATCATCATCATCATCATTGAATGTCCACTTTTCCATACTAGCATGAATCAGATGGAAATTGACTGAGGTAGATTTTCTATGGGTGGATGGTTTTCCTGTAGCCAATCCCCACCTGTAGTGGTGATGATGATGATGATGATGATGATATATTTGACAGAGTATATA
>NC_069005.1:6592160-6594002 GCF_001194135.2 Octopus bimaculoides | reverse complement strand
ACATATACACATACACATATATACACACACAGATAGATATATATACACACATACACACATACTTACATATACACACATATATATAAACACACGTATACACATATATATATATATATGCATAATATATGTATATGTGTATATGTACATATGTATATGTAAATATATATTTGTTTGCATGTATGTGTGAGAGAGAGAGAGTATACACAGGCACACATACACACATATATATATACACACACATACATACATACATGTACACACATACACACACACACATATACACGCATACACACACACATATATATATATACATACATACACACACACACACACACACACACACACATATATATACATACGTACATTCGCACTTGTACACATACACACACATTCACGTACATGCAGGTTAATCAAGAGGGGAAGGGCAGTGCCCCCAAAAGCTATCTGTGGGGCCACCAAGTCTGTGGGGGCAGAGAAAGGAAAAGGAAGGTGAAGAAATTGCAACTCATGACTTCCTGCAGTTAAAAGCAATGGAGGAAGATATTGAGTTATTCTCAGAATCTGTTGAATTGGGCCAACCAAAGCCTTGTGAGTGAATTTAGTAGATGGAAACTGAAAGAAGCCCATCACATGTGTGTGTGTGTGTGTCTTTGTGTGTCTTTGAGTGTGTGTGTGTGTCTTTGTGTGTGTGATTGTGTGTGTGTGTCTGTATGTGTTTGTGTGTGTGTATGCATGTGTGTGTATTTGTGTGTGTATCTTTGTGTGTGTATATGTGTGTGTGTGTGTGTGTATCTGTGTTTGTCCCCCACCACTGCTTGACAACCAGTGCCGGTGTTTTTACACCTCTGTAACTTAGCGGTTTGGCAAAAGAGACCAATAGAATGAGTACCTGGCTTAAAAAAATCCCCAAGTGCTGGAGATTGATCCATTTGAATAAAAATTCTTCGAGATGGTGCCCCAGCATGACCACAGTTTGTAAACAAGAAAAAAGAAAAAAATTCTCAATTCCTTTATCCTTTTTCTATGTTTCAGCGTAAAGTCTGTGGCCATGTTGGGGCACCACCAGTGAAAAAAATCTGCCCCATGTGAGATAATAATATTTGATTATAAAAATATATGGTTTTCTGACATGAGATGACAGGGAAAGTAGATCCAAGAAAGATGGGAATTGAAGAGGTCCATAGGGGAAAAAAATGGTTGAGAATGAATGACCTAGGGGTTCTCTTGCTGGCTCTTGATCAAGTGATGTACATAGGGACAGGTGACTATATTGGTGATGACATATGTTCATGCCAAGCGAGAGGATGGTGAGTGAGTGAGTACTGAGTGGTACTGCAGTGGTAGCAGCGGAGGCAGGAAAATGTTACCATCTGCTGTCTTTGAGGTAGTGGTGATGGTGGTGGTCCCCCCCCCCGTTAAGGAAAGTAAGTACTTTTTGACAGAGGAAGACTCGAGGAAGATGTGGGAGGAGGGAATGAGGACATGCTACATGTGTGTTTGTGTGTGTGTATGTATGTGTTTCTCTGTATGTGTATGTGCAAGTGTAGGTGTGTGAGGGTGGGAGGATGTGTGGGTGTAGAATCCTCCTCATCATTATTGCCATTGTTTTAACGTCCACTTCCTTCCTTCTCCTCCTAATACATGAGTGAAGGTGGGCCAACCAGGCCTGCTGTACAGTCATTCATAAAGCTACGTCTATCTTTCTAGCCTATACCATCTGTCCACAATCCTGTCATCTCTATTAATGGTATACGTTTCATATATGACATGTATGGTATATATATGTATGTATATCTATCTACCTATCTCTCTCTCTCTCTCTCTCTCTCTCTCTCTCTCTCT
>NC_069005.1:6584348-6590103 GCF_001194135.2 Octopus bimaculoides | reverse complement strand
TATATATATATATATATATATATATATATATATTATATATATATACATACATGCACACGTATATAACACTAAAGCATGATGTGTTCTTTGGATTCTATTAAATCTTCCAACCCATACTTATGATAGAAGACAGTCCAGCCATGACAATCCCAACATTATATAGAGTACTGGAAGACTGCACCAACTATTTTGTTTTCTTATTTCTTATTTAAAATCATAATGAGATTAGGTTGTTATTTTTAGCAAGCTGAGTTACCCCCATAGGTGTTTGCTTTTTGATTTGCCAGCAATAGCTAGGGTTACAAGCGAGCCCTAGTTCACCCGGCCGTCAGTAGGTCCCCTCACAGTCATGGACAACGGCGCTAACATTTTGGGGTATCTTCAACAGCTCACAGTACAAAGTTTAGCCCCTTTCATGGAATTAGAGTGTTATTATTCTGCCGAAAGTAGAAGTGGCAAGCTGTGATTTCATCCATTCTTATGTTCTGAGTTCAAATTCTGCCCAGGTTAATTTGGTCTTTCATCCTTTAAGGGATCAGATAGGTACCAGTCATACATTTGGGATCGATGTTATTGATTTACTCCTCTCCTAAAATTGCTGGCCTTGTGTCAAAATTTTAAACCAATATTTTGCCCAAAGTCAGCCTTGACAGTGATGACCCATGACTAAAGTTTCCAGGAGTGGGTGTGTGGTAAGTAGCTTGCTTATCAACCACATGGTTCCGGGTTCAGTCCCACTGCGTGACATCTTGGGCAAGTGTCCTCTACTATAGCCTCGGGCCAACCAAAGCCTTGTGAGTGGATTTGGTAGACAGAAACTGAAAGAAGCCCGTTGTATATATGTATATATGTATATGTGTGTATATGTTTGTGTGTCTGTGTTTGTCCCCTCAACATCGCTTGACAACCTATACTGGTGTGTTTACGTCCCTGTAACTTAGCAGTTCGGCAAAAGAGATCGATAGAATAAGTACTAGGCTTACAAAGAATAAGTCCTGGGGTCGATTTGCTTGACTAAAGGCGGTGCTCCATCATGGCCACAGTCAAATGACTAAAACAAGTAAAAGTGTAAAAGAGCCATGCCCATCCCATCTTTGTAAGGATATTGCAGACTGCTTTATCTTGTTTCCTTCTTTAAGACAGTAAGGTTTGATTTGAGGGAGATTTGGCTGCTCTTTCCAGCAAGTAAATCAGCCATGTACGGGACCCTTCCTTGGCACAAACAGATTTCATGTAAAGCAGACAAGTGTCTTCACATACTAATGACGCGAAATGAGTGACACCTGTGTGCCATCTCATAGCCTTGGGTGGAGAAATGAGTCACAGCCCCCCCCCCTTCACACACATATACAGATAGACAAACATTCCTACATGTATACACATATAGATAGACACACACACACTGACTCATACACCATTCTTAAATAGATTTACACCCACACGAGGACCACATCCAGGAACATATATACACACAGTATGCATGGAAATAGCAATTATGTATTTCTGCATACGTGCATACAGACAAACACACACAAACACATACATACACACACACATGTACACATGTATGTACATATATATGTATATATATGTGTGTATGTGTATATGTATGTATGTATGTATGTATGTATGTATGTATATTCCTTTACTCTTTTACTTGTTTCAGTCATTTGACTGCGGCCATGCTGGGGCACTGCCTTTAGTCGAGCAAATCGACCCCAGGACTTATTCTTTGTAAGCCCAGTACTTATTTTATCTGTCTTTTTTGCCGAACCGCTAAGTTACAGGGGACGTAAACACACCAGCATCGGTTGTCAAGCGAAGTTGAGAGGGACAAACATGTATGTATAAATGTATATTCTCTTTCAGCTCAAGAGCTGTGGCCATGCTGGAGCACCACTAATTTATAGATAGATAAATAGATATATAGAGAGATAAATACACACACATATAATATAGATGTAGCTAGATGGTTGGATAGATAGAAAGATAGCTAGACAGAAAGGTATACATGTGTGTGTGTGTATATATATATATTATTTTATTATATGTATTTATTTTCTCTAAGTTAATAATTAACTCGGACAAAATAAATTGGTTAATAGATACCAGGGTAGCAAAGATCACAAAATGACTGTGGTGTAACTCCTGTTTATGAGGTAGAAACTCCCTGTTATTTTGGGTATTTGAGTATATATAAAAATTTGATAAATGGAGTAATACGCATATGCTATATATATATATATCTATCTATATATATATTATATGGATAGAGAGATAAATAGATAGATAGGAGTATTGTACATACATAAACCTATATAAGTGAATCCCATCCAGTCCCACACCCATACCCACACCTCTATTAATGAGCTTTTAACAACCACTGCCATGTTATTGCAGCCTTCCCTCCCATGGCTACCCCTCAGCACACCTTTGCTATTTTAGATTGCAAGGGGCCTGGCTTCAGTCGCCACCATCACTACATCTACCCACTGGCTACACACACACACACACACACACGAACACACACATACCTACATGCATACATACATACATGCATGCATACATACATACATACATACATACATACATATATACATACACACACAAGGCAGAATCTTTCTCCTCTCTAAGCTCTTACCAATTCTAGAGCCAGGAAAATGGAAGGAAGTGGGGCAATGGACGGATGTAGAGAGATGAAAGGAAGGGGTGAAGAGCGTTAAGGAGAGAGAGAGAGAGAGAGAGAGAGAGAGAGACAGAGACAGAGAGAGAGAGAGAGAGAGAGAGAGAGAGAGAGAAACAGACAGACAGAGAGAGAGAGAGAGAGAGAAAGAAATAGACAGACAGACAGAGATAGAGAGAGGGATATGAAATAAGGAATAAAGAAGATACAACACTTATACGTCTGTGTGTATAGTGGAGGTGCATAGATTAGTGGTTAGGGTGTTGGACTCATGGTCATAAGATTGTGGTTTCAATTCTTGGACTGGGCAACGCATTGTGTTCTTGAGCAAAACACTTCATTTCACGTTGTTCCAGTCCACTCAGCTGGCAAAAGTGAGTAACCCTTTAAGAGACTGGCGTTCTATCCAGAGATTTTCGAGCGAGATCGTTGCCAGTGCCCCTGGACTGGCTCATGTGCCAGATCTGGTCAGTTTGAGTTTAAAAGAGGAGCCATATTTGGGCTTGATATGGCCGTTTTAAATGCTAAAGGGTTAAAGTTTGATAATTTTCGCTCGGTCAGAAAGTAGGATTTGGAAGCTGGTATTTTTCAGTATAATAGCTGTCTATCACAAAATGAAAGTGAAAGTTATTAGAAGCTACAGCAATGAAGTTTTAAACAGAATGAAAGCAATTACATGCCATATTAAGAGAGCCTTTTGGTGATGTATATATGCTTACATACACACACTCATTTATATGATAGATGCAAGCACACATATATAAGTGTGTAAAGCATGTATGTGTGTGTGTGTGTGCGTATGTGAGTATGTATGTATGTATGTGTGTGTGTATGTATGTATGTGTCTGTGTGTATATATAAATATATATGTATATATGTATGCATGTATGTGTATGTGTGTATGTATGTATGTATTATGTATGTATTTATGCTTGTATGTATGTATATATATGTAATGTATGTATGTATGTGTTTGCAAAGGAAGGTCGGTGAGTTAATCATGGTTACAAACCTGGTCCCTAAAGATGTTATGCAGTCAGCCTCCTTTGTGAGGGAGGCTGCACACATCAAATGGTTTCATAAGCTCTTCCCTTAGAGATATACGAAGCCGACAGTCAGGTAGCTGTGTGGAATGTTTGGGGGCTTTAAGGATGGGTTTCAAATCCTGCTATCTCCACCACACACACACAGACACACACATGGATGTTTGATCTTTATCACTCTCATTACATGTTCTCAGATTCGCACTGTCCTCAAATTGTCACCCAAACACTCTGAAATGTTCGTATAGGAGGTTCCGGCATGAATGCCAAGCAATACAGCATGTCATTTCCAAATTTCTGGCGGAATGAATGCTGCTGCTTTTCTCACAGATGGTGCCCAACTGACCCTGCTATACTGTGTAGTTGACAAAATCAAAAACAAACAATGCACATGCATGAAATTAAAAGTATAAAATGGCGACAATTTACCCATTGCACTCTGTGTGTGTGTGTATATATATATATATATACAGATAGATAGATATGTACATATATATGTACATACATACATACATATCTATATCTATATATATATATCTTTATACGTACATACATACATGCTTACATACATATCTATACTCACACACATATATATCATCATTTAACGTCCATGTTCCATGCTAGCATGGGTGGGACAATATATATATAGACATAAAAGAACATACATATATATAGACATAAAGACATAAAAGAACATATGTATGTATATATGTATATACACACACATATACACATAACACATATAAAAAAATAATTAATGTACTGCATTGTACTACTACCTCTCTATAACACTCACACACACAGACTCACACACACACACACATTCAAACACACGCACGCTCACACACACATGCATACATATATATATATATATATATATATAAATGTAAACAAAATTCCTGAATTCTTCCGATCCTTTGGCTGCCCCCTCCCCCTCTTAGTTCGTATGTTCTTTCCCACCACACGCACACACACACACGCACACGCACTCACTTGTACAAGTTTTGGCAGGATTCAACAATGGAACTCTTGTGTTTTTGCCCAAGTGCCAACTTCCTGAATCTGAGGCTGTGATTCTATCTCCAGTCCAAGAACAGCAGAAACTACAGATTCTGCTTGTTGCTGAATATTTCTATGTAAAAACACTCCAACTATACTTATGCATGTACGTACGTACGTATATATGTATGTATGTATGTATGTATGTATGTATGTATGTATGTACAGTAATACCTCACTTTACGAGGAGCCACTGTAAGAGACTCCAGGTTTACAAGTTTTATTTTCTAATAGATATAAAAAGGTTAAACCGCCATTTTGTGTGTGTGGCAATGTCGCAACATGTGGCAACACTGGTTCTCATGTATCTACACAACTGCATATAGAAATCTACACGTCTGTCTACGAGGGCTTGTGAATGGGTGATCGCATCTACAAGTAATGCCGTGTATGAGTCTAGAGTGAGGGAAAGTGATTCAGAATACGATTATAATATTATAAATATTATAATAATAATATTTTTTACCATAAATAATCTCGACATTCTTTTTACATTATGTAAAATATTCTTTCCATTCTATTGTTGTTTTATTGCCATTTATTTATGGGAATTCTTTTACTCTTTTACTTGTTTCAGTCTTTTGACTGTGGCCATGCTGGAGCACCGCCTTTAGTCGAGCAAATCGACCCCAGGACTTATTCTTTGGAAGCCTAGTACTTATTCTATCGGTCTCTTTTGCCAAACCGCTAAGTTACAGGGACGTAAACACACCAGCATCGGTTGTCAAGCGATGTTGGGGAGGACAAACACAGACACACAAACACACATAAATATATATATATATACATATATATATATAAATATATATACATACATACACGCAAGAGGATGCTGAAAAGCTCCTGGCTTTGGGTAAAAGAAAATACAGGAGGATCAGTTAATTATGGTTTTATTCAACATATTCCCCTCTCAGATTCACACATTTATTGCAGTGGTCTTCCAGTTTTTTGAAGCCCTGTAAAAGAACTC
>NC_069005.1:6580016-6584177 GCF_001194135.2 Octopus bimaculoides | reverse complement strand
ATTCCCCTCTCAGATTCACACATTTATTGCAGTGGTCTTCCAGTTTTTTGAAGCCCTGTAAAAGAACTCGGAATGTTGGGCCTTCAAGGAGACTCTTTGCAATACCCTTAAAGCCAGGAACTTTTCAGCACCTACTCATGTGGATATATATATATACATATATATATATAAATATATATACATACATACACGCAAGAGGATGCTGAAAAGCTCCTGGCTTTGGGTAAAAGAAAATACAGGAGGATCAGTTAATTATGGTTTTATTCAACATATTCCCCTCTCAGATTCACACATTTATTGCAGTGGTCTTCCAGTTTTTTGAAGCCCTGTAAAAGAACTCAGAAGGTTGAGTCTCCAACCAGGCTTTTTGTGATACCCTTAAAGCCAGGAACTTTTCAGCAGCCCTTCGTATTCATGCGTGTATGTGTGTTCTTTTCTCTTTTTAATTATCAAATTCTTCCGAGGAAGGAGCCAGTTTCTACTAAATATACAAAACTCCATTGTTGGAACGTTGGTAACAAAAACAAGGTTAGATTTTAAACTGAGAAACACTTGCATATTTTTATTGTTCCCTTTACAGATTGCATTTGTAATGTGTGAGTCACTTGGCTGATATCTTTTCTGGAAAATCCAAGCTTATCATTTATGTATATATATGCATGTGTGTGTGTATGTGTGTGTGTATGTGTGTGTGTGTGTTCTCTTTTGTTTTTGAATATTTAATTCTTCCTCTGAAGGAGGTGCTGGTTTCTAACAAAGATACAAAGTTTCCTTGTTTGTGTAGAGATAACTTGCATATTTTTATTGTTCCACTTACAGATTGTATTCATAAGAGAGTCAGTTGGTTGATTTCTTTTTCTGAAAATCCATGCTTATCCAGATTGTCACATAGGCCATTAGCTAACAAATCCTTTTAATACTAAAACCCTTTTCACCTTTTAGTACTGAAACCCTCTATATCCAACCCAAATGTCCTACCTGTTTTGTCATCAAACCAGCCGAACCCAGCCTCTCACATCATATCTGTCCCAAATATTTCATCTGTTTTATGCTCAAACCAGCTACATCCTTATTTCTTTACTGCCTGCAAGGGTCTACACACAGAGGGGACAAACAAGGACAGACAAACGGATTAAGTCGATTATATCAACCCCAGTGCATAACCAGTACTTATTTAATCGACCCCGAAAGGATGAAAGGCAAAATCAACCTCGGGGGAATTTGAACTTAGAACGTAACAGCAGACGAAATACTGCTAGGCATTTCGCCCGGCATGCTAACATTTCTGCTAACTCGTCACCACACCAGCTAGATCCTGCCTCTCACACCTACCCTACAATATCATTCTAAAAATCAAACAATCACATCACTGAAATCTCAAAGCTATGAGATAATGCAGGATTAACTCAAAACAAAATGAATGAATAAGCATTACATTAAAAGCGAGTAATCTGAATGCTCAAGGGTTAAGCCTTCCTATGCTTCTCATGTTTGTCCCAACACAGGGTTCATTGTGGTACTGGTTCCTCTTACACCTAGTTTTACTTTCTCTCAGTTTTTCTGTGCCACATTGTTTATGCAAACAAGCAAGTATTTCTTGTTTCCTTTCTCTCCAGACTTCACACTTAACTCTATCTTAAATATCCATGTCTTACTATCCTTCAGCGTTGCACTTTGTACACAAGAAACATACAATATATCTTCATCGCCACTGTCACCGTCATCATCGTTGTCACTGTCATCATCATCGTCATCATCGTTGTTGCTTTGAATTAATCATGTGTTATCTCTTAGCATTTCGATAATGTGATTGGTTATTTTTACTACATTATAGGATAGGTGTCAAAGGCTGGATCTGGTTGATGTGAACATGAAACAGATGTGGGTCAAAAAACAGATTTTATATATAAAACAGGCATAAGAGTGGCTGTGTGGTAAGTAGCTTGCTTACCAACCACATGGTTCCGGGTTCAGTCCCACTGCGTGGCACCTTTGGCAAGTGTCTTCTACTATAGCCTCGGGCCGACCAAAGCCTTGTGAGTGGATTTGGTAGAGAGAAACTGAAAGAAGCCCGTCGTATATATGTGTGTGTCTGTGTGTGTGCTGGTGTGTCTGTGTTTGTACCCTCACCATTGCTTGACAACCCATGTTGGTGTGATTACGTCCCTGTAACTTAGCAGCTCGGCAAAAGGAGCCGATTTGTTCGACGAAAAGTGGTGCTTCAGCATGGCCGCACTAAAAAATGACTGACACAAGTAAAAGAAAGTAACTGAATATATACACACACAAACACATCGGTATATATTCAAATACACATACACACACATACATGTCATATATGTATATTTATATATATATATATGTGTGTGTATGTGTCAATACATATATGTGTGTGTGTTTGTGTGCATGTGTGCACACATGTGCATGCATATGTGCGTGTAAGTGTGTGTTTGTGCACATGCACGTTATGTGTGTGCATGTGTATATGTGTGTATATATATGTGTACGTTTGTGTGTATGTGTGTGTGTGCATGTGTGTGTGTAAGTGTGTGAATGTACACATGTGGATTATGTGTGTGCAGTGTATATATGTGTGTATATATGTGTGTGTGTGTGTGTGTATGTGTGTGTGTATGTATATATTACACACACTCATATACACCTACCCCCCCCCACCCATTCAAATTCAGTGGTGACGCTTTGACCTTCCATAACCCCTGATTATAATTAAAAATTATGAGCCCTAAATCTCAACACCTGTTCACAAATGAGATGCCAAGTAGACCCAGTCCACACCTTCTCACCTGTTCCAATTAAACACACCTGTTCTCTGTCCTTTAAACTTTGCTCCAATTAACTAGGAATGCACCGGTTATCTCCCCCTTATACTAACACCTACACTGCTTCGATCACATTCGTGCCCCACCCCTCGCTACTGGCACCTTACTGAATCTGCTTTGCACCCTACTACATACACGTGCACACACACACACATGCACACACACACACACGTGCACATACACACACACAACCAACTCACCAACACAGATACACATACATACACTGCCCACGTCACACTCCCATCATTTCACAATCACTATCAACATCACCACCAACCCAAGCTGACCACCACCACCGCTACCACTACTGCCACAATCACTTGGCCATTATCAACCCCCACCACCGTCCAAACCACTGCTGTCAAGGCACCTTGCCACTCTGCCAATAATGGGACCACCCCCTCAGAATTATAATACGTTAAAGACAAACAGTTTATTTACCACATCAAGGATGTGGGGAGTGTGATGTAGAGTGGTACAAAGTGGCCCCGGAATGGCACAGAGAGGCACAGAGTGGTGCAGAGCAGCATGGAGTGGTGCCAGGTGGCATGGAGTGGTGCCAGGTGGCATGGAGTGGTATGGAGTGTTGTAGGGTGGTGCAACGCACTGTTCTGTAGAAGCTCAAATTGCATTCATTGATTTACATTTCGTAATTACTGGTATTAATTAAACTCATAACTGAGGTGGCAAGTTGCCAAAATCATTTGCAGGCTGGACAGAATTCTTGGAGGCATTTTGTCTGTCTTTATGTTCTGAGTCTAAATTCCAATGAGGTCGACTTTGCTTGTGAAATCCACATGCAAGTGGCCGAGCACCCCGCAGACACTTGTACTCTTAATGTAGTTCTCAGAGAGATTCAGCGTGACACAGAATCTGACAAGGCTGGCCCCTTTGAATTACAGGTACTGGACTGGAGCAACGTGAAATAGAATGTCTTGCTTGAAGGCACAATGCGTCGCTGGAAACTGAACTCACGCTCTTACGATTGTGAACCCAATGACCTATGCACTAAGCCTTGCGCCTTCACTACAACACAAGCACTGAACTATAACCACCACACTGCTACGCAAAGCCATACTACAACACAAACAATAACCTGCACCACTACACACCCACACCAGCGTACAATACCCCTACCTTCATAGCCAGGCAACCACACTACGTCACAACTGCACCACCGTGCCACCACTCCCCCACCGTGCCACCACTCCACCACCGTGCCACCACTCCACCACACACACGGATACACATGGACACATACGGACAAACGGACACCCCACCACTTCAGCCATGGAGACATAGAAGCATGCAGCCACACCAC
>NC_069005.1:6578327-6579759 GCF_001194135.2 Octopus bimaculoides | reverse complement strand
TGTGTGTTTGTATGCGTGTGTGTGTGTTTGTATGTGTGTGTGTGTGCGTTGTACCGTGTGCTCTGCGTGTGTGTGTGTGTATGTGTTGTGCTGTGTGTGTGTGTGTGTGCTGTGCCGTGTGCTCTGCGTGTGTGTGTGTTTATGTGTTGTGCTGTGCGTGCGAGCGTGTGTGCGCGCGCGTGCGTGCGTGTGTACGTGTAGATATCTGACGGTGTCTGCTGACTTGCTTAGCAATGTGTGCACCCGTATGCATGTGATTAATTCTGAACCGGGGAGTATCGGCATTTACATGAGATAACAGAGAGTAACAAGCGAAGGTCAGGTGTCATTCTTGTACATCCAAACACACACACACGCACACATTCTCTCTCTCTCTCTCTCTCTCTCTCTCTCACACACACACGCTTAGAAATTATATCCGACATTACATACAAGCAGACTATACATATATACATGCAAACAGAAATACATACATAAACCACATGGCTGTTTGGTAAGAAGCTTGCTTCCCAACCACACAGTCCCGGGTTCAGTCCCACAGCGTGGCACCTCCGGCAAGTGTCTTCTACTGAAGCCTCAGGCAGACCAAGTCCTTATGCGTGGATTTGGTTGACCCCCGTCGTATATGTGTGTGTGTGTGTGTGTGTTTGTCCCCCGCCGCCATTACTTGACAACCGAGCTTAACGGTTTGTCAAAAGACATCGATAAAATAAGTACTAGGCGTACAAAGAATAAGTCCTGGAGTTGGTTCCTTCGACTAAAAATCCCTTAAGGTGATGCTCCAGCATGGCTACAGTCAAATGACTGAAACAATTTAAAATGTACAAAGGTTATTTACTTAAGGATCCATAGGTACATGATGATGATGATCATCATTTTAACACCCACTTTTCCACGCTTGCATGGGTCGGACGGATTTTTATGAGGCAGATTTTCTATGCCCGGGTACCCTTCCTGTCACTAAGCCTCGCCCATTTCCTCCATGGCCAGACACGTTCTCACAGAATATTGAAAATGAATGACACTGTTTATATGATAGTCACTCTCATTTACAACAATCACAAGACAAGAAGACACACACACGCACATATTGATTCCAGTGGTAAAAGGGTTAACTCCAAAGCAGCACCGACTGAACAGATTGATGATCAAAAGCAGTTCAAGCGTGGCCATCATTTTTTTTTTATAGATATAATACATTGATAACCACATTATATGAGTCCCTTCTCACTATTTTAAAGAGAATAGAGTATAATTAGATTTGGCAGCTATTTCTAGCAGACTAAGCAACCATGTAAAGGTTTCCTCATTGTGTATTCTTTTCTACTCTCGGCACAAGGCCCGAAATTTTGGGAGAGAGGGCCAGTCGATTTGATCGACTCCAGTACGCAACTGGTACTTAATTTATCGACCCCGAAAGGATGGAGGGCAA
>NC_069005.1:6572937-6578254 GCF_001194135.2 Octopus bimaculoides | reverse complement strand
CACACACACGCACATATTGATTCCAGTGGTAAAAGGGTTAACTCCAAAGCAGCACCGACTGAACAGATTGATGATCAAAAGCAGTTCAAGCGTGGCCATCATTTTTTTTTTATAGATATAATACATTGATAACCACATTATATGAGTCCCTTCTCACTATTTTAAAGAGAATAGAGTATAATTAGATTTGGCAGCTATTTCTAGCAGACTAAGCAACCATGTAAAGGTTTCCTCATTGTGTATTCTTTTCTACTCTCGGCACAAGGCCCGAAATTTTGGGAGAGAGGGCCAGTCGATTTGATCGACTCCAGTACGCAACTGGTACTTAATTTATCGACCCCGAAAGGATGAAAGGCAAAGTTGACCTCAGCAGAATTTAAACTTGAGACGTGAAGACGGACGAAATGCCGTTAAGCCTTTTGTCCGGACTGCTAAACAATCCTGCCAGCTTGTCGCTTTGTTTCCTCATTGTACATTACAAAAATTTATTAACTTTGCTGTTGTTTAGTCCCATAAACAACAGGGGGACATAAGCGAACTAACACCGACTGATTATTCTTTAAGGAAAAAAAAATAATAAATACTGGAGTCAATTCGTTCGACTCGAACCCGTTAAGGCGGGTGCTCCAGCATGGTCGCAATCCCATGACCGAAACATGCAAAAGCTATGACGAAAAAAAAATATAAACTTCCGGAAGTTACGTCATAGGGAAGTTCAGCTGCTGTTAACAACTACTTTTTAGGAACCGGAAGTATCCGTCATTTACTGCGTGACTGTCATTCAACAATCAGAACATGCCATCCTAACCAAACAACAAACTTTGTCGTCAGTCGTTCAATCTGTTGTCTCGTCGTGGTTCTGGTCCGCTTCCTCCCGTCCTCCGCGTGACAAATGTTGTCTCCAGACCTGTACACACTGGTCACTGCCGGACTCTCTTGTCTTCAACATCATCTCAGCTGATCGAAATATTTTTCTTGTTCTGCTTCCTCCTTCGAAACACACACACACATATCAATATATATACACACCTGTGCTCGTGAGTGTATATACATACATATATATATATATTGTCTATATAGACTATATATATATACACACCATTTAGCTGTCGCTCTATGGGGATATTGCGGAGTGAGTGAACTTTTTTTTATTTAAATATTTGTTGTTTCACCTTTTTATTGTTCATAAAAAACTTAAAATGGAACCAGAAGTTATTCTTACATCTTTATAAGACGATCCACGCCCAAACATCTTTGTTTTTTTATGCTGTTTTTTCTTAGCTTCTTTATCTCTCTTGTTGTTCCCCTCTTTCTCTTCTCCTTAATATATTCAACCACTGCTTCATGTCTTGCCCACCTTTTTATTTTTTTGACTTGATCTATCATCTATCCATACATACACACATACATATATTTAATGGAAAGGGGTCGCCAAATGTAACAACAGGTTGTGTTACGGTTGGGATGCGATGTTGAAGGTAACGAAGGTTCAAATCCTGATTAAACCAAAATGGAAAATAATATATGATTATTGAATTGCTCGAAGTCCGTGACACAGCATAATAGTAAACAGGAAAGGAGAGAGCAAAGATATATTAATACATGATCGTGTGTGTGTAACGTTTAAACATTGATATATGTACTTGTGTGTATGTACGACATACATATACATCTTTTTATGTTGTACTTGTTTCAGTCATTGAACTGCGACCATGCTGGGGCACCACTTCGAAGGGTTCAGTCGAATAAATCGACCCCAGTGACTAATTTTATTATTATTTTTTTTTTTGGGAAAACTTTGGTATCTTTCCTATGGGTCTCTTTACCGAACTGGTAAGTTACAGGGACGTAAACAAACCAACACCTGTTGTCAAGCGGGGAGAAGGGCACACAAACCCAAACGCCCCCTTCACACACATACACGCGGATTTTGACAGGTTGACAGGATCTAACCCATTCAGGGACTGTATTGTGCACCTGTGTCTGCTTTGGGATGGTTTCGACGGTTCGATGCACTTTCTAATGCCAACCACTTTTCTGGGTGTTTTTTTTTTTTTTGCGTGGCAGTGGCACCAGCGAGTTTACCATACAGCTAGCAAGACTAAGAGCCCCTATAACTGAGTGGGGCCACTGTAGAGGGGGAGGTTGGTCAAAGTATGAAAGAAAGGACTTCCAACAGAACAGCTGTCCTGCTGTGGAGGAGCCACATGGCTACACAAATTGTAAAAAGGCAAAAGTAAACACGACAGACCTTGATACAAATAGTATTTCAATTTCAAGTTGTATTTCTGCATTCACGATTGAGGGTTCGATTCCCAGACTGTAAACAAAATAATGTGTGCTGCAAAAAATTGCACAAGGAGCAGGAGTGGCTGTGTGGTAAGTAGCTTGCTTACCAACCACATGGTTCCGGGTTCAGTCTCACTGCGTGGCACCTTGGGCAAGTGTCTTCTACTATAGCCTCGGGCCGACCAAAGCCTTGTGAGTGGATTTGGTAGACGGAAACTGAAAGAAGCCCGTCGTATATATGTATATATATATATATATGTATGTGTGTCTGTGTTTGTCTCCCCACCATCGCTTGACGACCGATGGTGGTGTGTTTACGTCCCTGTAACTTAACGGTTTGGCAAAAAATGACCGATAGAATAAGTACTAGGCTTACAAAGAATAAGTCCTGGGGCTGATTAGCTCGACTAAAGGCGGTGCTCCATCATGGCCGCAGTCAAATGACTGAAACAAGTAAAAGAGTAAAGAGTAACTGTCTTTCTACAACAAAAGCAGCCAAGCATTCAAAGTAGAGGCCATCATGTGGGACCGTCTGGAGCCAGTTCTTTGATCCCATGATGATAGCAGTTCTCGTCCTTTGAGGTGAAGAACTCCCTCACTGAAACTTCCACCTTTTCTTGATTGATGAAGCATCAGGGAGCACAGGAACAAGTAGTAATCCAAGGAAGATATGTCCAGACTATATGCTTTATTTCCCTCAAATTCCTGGAGTTTATTCTCGGTCGTATGGGGTTGTGCATTGTCTTGTGGAAGAGTTTGATTTCTGTTAACCAATGTTGAGTATTTTCGTTGCACAATGACATACATCTGTTCCAGTTGTTCAGCATATAGGTTGGCGTTGCTGGTTTAACCATCTGAAACAAAACTCATTGTGAATTATCCCCTTGTGTTCAAAATGCCCATGTTTGGCAACAGGTTCTGGAAGCTGGCCTTGCATATTAGGATTATGGGAAAATATCTTCCTTGGATTATTATTTGTTTTGATCCAGGGCTCACTTCCGGCAATCGTGATGCTTCGTCAATGAACAGGAGGTGGAAACTTCAGTGAAGAAGTTCCTCACCTCAGAGGACGAGAATTGGTACCAGTGTGAGGTCAAAGAACTGCCAGAACGGTGGCTTCAGACAGCATGACATGATGGTCTCTACTTTGAATGCTAGGCTGCCTTTGTTCAAACTTTATGAATTAAACAAATAATTTGCCAAAATATTGCAAAACTTTGAACTACACACAATGTCATTAGAGCACTGGTAAAGTTGCTTTGCAGTATTTGTTCTAATTCTTTTCATTCTGAGTTCAAATTCAACTGTAGCCAACTTTGTTTTTTGTTCCATTTGAAACCAGCCCCACAACTCTATATGACTCGGGAAGGAACTCTACTACTTTTACTCCAGACTGAGAACCCCTGTACTCAGACACTAGCATGTGATACGATGAAGATTTGGCTGTTATATCTAGCAGGTTGAACAACCATGTAGACAGATTAACTGTGATAATGGTTTATATTCAAGTGTATATATATGTGACCAGAATAATGAAGTAGGCCTGTATTTTGTATTAACAATGAATATCTTCACTCGATACTTAATAGCCAGGTACTTGAAAATGTAGTTATAATAGGACACTAAGTAGTAGTAGTAGTAGTAGTGGTAGTAGTAGTTTAACAAGTAATAATTGTAGCATAGTGTGACTAATGTTTGAGCTATTTCACAATGAGAGTAACAAGTTAACAAAAGAAAACAGCAGTGGTCACATTGTTGTTGATGTTTGACTCCAGGCCAGCTCTGATCAACCACACTTTATTTCAGTCAAAGTGATCCCTCTGTTTGTGGGGTTGCTCATAGTAGAGGCTTTCCCTTGTTTTATGGTCCCTATAATTGTTCGTGTTTAGTACCAGTGCTCCAGTATGGTCTAAGCATTCCAGCCATGACCATCTCATCATAGTTTCAGACAATGTATCCTAGATTGCCTTTTCCAGATATGCCTTCGTGATAAGGGATAGACTGAGAGTAATTCTGCTGCTAATTCTAAAGATCAAGGAACGGTGTGAAAACTTCTGCTTGGCCCCAAACTCACATTTTCCTTCAAGAATCTTATTATGCTCTGCTCTGGGGCCTTTCACACCATTTTCTCCTTTCTTTCTTTCTCATTGAATGTTCTTTGTATTACCCTTTTAAAATGTGTCTACTGAGATAGATAGATAGATAGATAGATAGAGAGGGGGTGGGTGGGAGAATTTGTGAGTGAATGACTGAATATGTGTGAGTGTGAATGATAGAATATATAAGTGTGTGTGATGAAATGTGTGTGAGTGTGAATGATAGAATATGTGTGTGTGAGTGTGAACGATAGAATATATGTGTGTGTGTGATACACAGACACACACACACACACTCACATGACGGGCTTCTTTCAGTTTGTCTTCGAAATCCACTCATAAGGTTTTGGTCAGCCTGGGGCTCTAGCAGAAAACACTTGCCCAAAATGCCACACAGTGATTAAATATGATTATTAATGAGTTATCAGGTAAGAGATGAAAGTGAGAAAACGGCCTTGTTATTAGTTAATATAATTAGCTGATGAATATACCTCGCTTTTAAAAGCTTAAGGCCCGTGAAAATTTTCATTTAAATAAAAGGATATCAGTAGTGAAAATCAAATTCGAAACTACCGACATAAAGGGAAGATAACCACTTAGTGAATAGTTTATGATTTACAAAGTTGCTTCCCTTGATCATTGCGGGGCAGCGATCTTTTTTTTTTTTTTTTCGTACCATGAAGTTGTTTCATGCAATGCAATTTATTCCATGAAAACACAAAGTGCGTAATATTTGATTTATATATAATATATCTAAACCTATCTAGTAGACATACGGACATGGCAAATTTAATAATTCCCCCGTAGATTATCTTTTATCTTTTACTTGTTTCAGTCATTTGACTGCGGTCATAATGGGACACCGCCTTGAAGAATTTTAATCGAATATATCGACCCCAGTACTTACTTTTTATAAGCCTGGTACTTATTCT
>NC_069005.1:6565937-6572797 GCF_001194135.2 Octopus bimaculoides | reverse complement strand
TTTAAAATGTTTTTTTCTTTTTACAAACAGCATGCGACGGAATTTTTTTAATATAAAAGTTTAGGGTTAGGGTTCGGGTTAGATGTTGTGCAGCCGGTCTTCCACGAGGCATTTTCGATTTCTCATAAGAAACTATGATATTCAATCACGTGTGTGATTTATATATAAGCAGTTAACGTCAATCAAATCACGCGATTTATTTATAAACAAAGTAGTACGGATAATACTGGTAAGACGTTCAGTTATTTCCCTTGTAATTTATTTAGCCCCTCGAAACTGGAAGATTACCGTAAAAAATATTGGCCTAATGATAGGCCAATATTTCAGTTTTTGTTATGGACATTTTTAGATTTTTTGTGTTTTGTCTTTGCAGTAATCAATCGTGACAATGTCGTCTATTCACCCTTACAACAAAACATCAGTGATGACGATGACAGTGAAGATCAAATCATTTTCAACAAAGACCTGAACATCACTCCGGCTTCTCGGAACGGTGTTAAGAAGTTCAGTAAAAATGTCATAGAGTTGGACAATTTACCGGGCAGCAAGTTGAAGCGGCGTGACCCCAACCGAGCTGGTCATTCATCATGCTGTCGTATCATAAAAAATGTGGTGATAATCTTATTTGTAATCCTCGCCATCACCGTTTTTGTCGTTGCCGTCTTGCATTATAAAAATTCCTCCCAGCATTCTCCCTGCCAGACATTGTCAAATGAGTGGAATTTGAGTTTCGGCAACAATGGTAAGGACATTTTAAACATACCTTTGTCTTTCAGATATGTTTTTTTAGATATTGTGTCAATGATGATTTTGGATATATTGTCACACTCATATCAGTATCTTGTTACAGTCATATTCATTGTGTCACACTTACGTTCATACAATGTGTCACAGTCATGTTGATATATTGTGTCAGTTATGGTGATACATTGTGCCACAGTTATGTTGATACACTGTCACAGTTGTGTTAATATATGTGTCACAGTCATGTCAATACATTGTGTGACAGTCATATTAATTGTGCCACAGTCATGTTGATATATTGTGTCACACTCATGATGATACATTGTGTCACAGTTATGTCGATACATTGTCACAGTTTATGGTGATACATTGTTTTAGTCATGGTACTTGTGCCACAGTTATGTCAATACATTGTTACAGTCATGGTGATACATTGTGTTACAATCATGTCAATACACTGTGTCACAGTCATGTTTATTGTGTTAGTCATGGTGATACATTGTGTTACAGCCATGTCAACACATTGTCATAATCATGGTGATACACTGTGTTACACTCATCTTGATGCATTGTGTTACAGTCATGTCGATACACTGTGTCACAATACTGTCAAGCCACAGTGTGGCAGTCCAGTTGAAACAGTGAGCTATCCCTACTTGTCAAGGCAACCTGTTGCTGTGAATTCAAGCCGTCACATCGTTATGATAGTGAACCGTTGACGTTCTTTGAAACCCATCTTGGTAACAGAGTTTGTTACCATTTCAACAATACATCGTGTCTTTGTGTTGAGGCCTCTTTCTCAAGACACTATATTTCCCCTTGTCAAAATAATCAGTCTTAGACTGACCACTAGTCCTCACTGTATCATCATCTCGTGATCTCTAAAGCGTTATCCATTATCTTAATCAAACATTGACCACTTGTGTACATTTATTGCTACATCTAGCCACTGATTCTCCATTCCTTTCTTCAACAATATTTTGGCCATTGTAATTATATACTGACCACTGATATACTTGCCTGTTGAGGCCTTCATTGACCAATGGTCATTTTTTATGTATCATTTAGGTTATTCACCTTACCTTTCATTATTCCCAAGTATCTTAATTTAGTGGCCTCTTAACATGCCTCTTAACTTCACTGGTCATTTTGCTATGTATTGTTTCTTCCACTCCACCCAATTAACCACTGGTCATTCTTGTGTACTCATTATTTTAACCAGTCAGTGATTCTTGCATCCGGCTACTTGATATGGACAATGATGGCCAACTGGACATTCTCCTTAGTTTGGCCGCACCAGATTACTACCATCATTATCACTCCAGCATGGACACAGATGACCAACAGCCAGTAAATGAATTCTGTAATGATACAGGTGAGATTTGAAACCTTATATAACAACTTCCTACAAGGACCATAGCGGTCATTTTTGACCAACATTACCCTTTTACTTGTTTCAGTCATTTGACTGCGGCCATGCTGAAGCACCGCCTTTAGTCGAGAAAATCGACCCCAGGACTTATTCTTTGTAAGCCTAGTACTTATTCTATCGGTCTCTTTTTGCCGAACCGCTAAGTTACGGGGACGTAAACACACTAGCATCGGTTGTCAAGCGATGGTAGGGGGACAAACACAGACACACACACATATACATATATATATATATATATATATATATATATATATTTCAGTTTCTGTCTACCAAATCCACTCACAAGGCTTTGGTCAGCCCGAGGCTATAATAAAAGACACTTGCCCAAGGTGCCACGCAGTGGGACTGAACCCGGAACCATGTGGTTGGTAAGCAAGCTACTTACCACACAGCCACTCCTACGCCTAATGCAATTTATTTTAAATATAAGCTAATGCAGTAAATAAAGGATTTGAAAATACAGCCTTTTAGCATTTATTTGTGTACCAAAAAATATATACACACATATATATGACATGATACTCTTGATTGCACATTCAATACAGTCATAGAAATTAAAAAGTAAAAAGCAAAAGTAGTCATAAATGACTGTTCAGTACTTCTAGTGTTAAATTTCTTTAATGCAGTTCTATATTTAAGAGATGAGGAATTATTTACATTTGAGGGATATTTGTCCGCCATAAAATACACCATTTTGACATGTAAAAGCACCCACTACACTCTCTGAGTGGTTGGCGTTAGGAAGGGCATCCAGCTGCCAAATCAGATTGGAGCCTGGTGTTGCCATCCGGTTTCACCAGTCCTCAGTCAAATCATCCAACTCATGCTAGCATGGAAGGCGGACGTTAAACGATGAACGATGATCTTGTTTGTTGTTAACACAAATGTTTCGGCTGATATATCCTCCAGCCTTCATCAGGTGTCTTGGGGAAATTTCGAACCAGGGTTCTCATTCTTAGGGTATTTTTTGATGTTATATTATGATTATTATTATTATTATTATTATTATTCAGGTCACTGCCTGGAATCGAACTCGGAATCTTGGGGTTAGTAGCCCACGCTCTTAACCCAAGATTCCGAGTTTGATTCCAGGCAGTGACCTGAATAACAACAATATTCCCTCACCATGGCCCTTCACATTAGTTAGGGTCTTCTATCACAGCTTTGTGATGAGGAAGCCAGCATAATGTCTTCTTTCATTTTGTCAGGACTTTCCAGCCCACCTACCGGTCAACTTCTTGCCATACGTGGCTGTGATGGCAAACAGTTGTGGAAACACTCCACCAAATCAAGTATCCTCTACATACACTGTGACCAACTGGATGCTAACCAGGATGGTAAGCACGACTGCTTGATCAGTGGCTATCATGCCACTCTACAAGCCATTGATCCTCGTAAAGGTAAGCCCTACCATCTATGCATGGACTCTTAACATTGTTTAACTCTTCAGCTTCCAGATTACTCTGCCAAATGTAATGCTTATTTACTCTTTTACTTGTTTCAGTCATTTGACTGCGGCCATCGTGGGGCACTGCTTCTTAGTCGAGCAAATCGACCCCAGGACTTATTCTTTGGAAGCCTAGTACTTATTCTATCGGTCTCTTTTTGCCGAACCGCTAAGTTACGGGGACGTAAACACACCAGCCTCGCTTGTCAAGCGATGTTGGAGGGACAAACACAGACACACAAACATATACACACATACATATATATACATATATACGACGGGCTTCTTTCAGTTTCCGTCTACCAAATCCACTCACAAGGCTTTGGTCGGCCCGAGGCTATAGTAGAAGACACTTGCCCAAGGTGCCATGCAGTGGGAATGAACCCGGAACTATGTGGTTGGTAAGCAAGCTACTTACCACACAGCCACTCCTGTGCCATGTATGGTCGTAGCTAGAATATCTTTGATAATTAGTCTTGTCAATAAGGCCTGGTCTGAGACTGGACAACTGTTATTACCATCACCACTAGCAACAGCTATCACAGACCTTTGAAAGAGTCATTTTAAGTACAGTAGGGCTTTGATGTTGAAACCTGTAGGCAGCATGTTGTCCTCAGCAATATAGAAATGTAAATTCTGAACGATTAGGTTGACTAAATGTTGTTGTTTTATCATTGATGAAGAAAAAGTAATTTGTGTGTATTTATTTCAATTTTTGTTGTGAAGGTTTTGTGATATGGTCAGCAAATAGTACATACCTGATTGACCACTGGAATATCTACCAGGCTCTTGTGGTACCTGATGTTGACCACGACAATGTAGATGATGTCCTCATTTTACATGCTGGATGTTGTTACTATGGAGACAAATACGTAAGTGTTTTCGTTACTATGGAAACTAACCACGACTTTTCTTGGTGCTATAGAGACAGTATGGTGCTTTTGATTGTTACTATGTAACTTTTGTTGTTACATTAAAGTTAATTCATTTTTTAATTAATTTCTTGTATTTAATTTTGTTCATTTTTAACCCTTTCGTTACTGTATTTATTTTGAGATGCTCTGTATTTCTTTCAATTAATTTTAAATATAACAAAGAATTTAGTAAAATAACTTAGTTATCATTAAGCTAGTGTTAGGAACATTAATTGTGACTAAGGTTTGGTGGAAGATTTTAATTCAAAACTAATGAAAACAAGACACTTGTACTCAGAGCCAGAGCCGGTTTCAGCCAGGTTGGTAACAAAAGGGTTAATGAGTTACTAGGAGACATATTTGATCTTTTAAAGCATCAATCATGGTCTGTGAGTTTTGTTGTGCTTCCAGGCAACATTTACAATTCTCATCATTGCCTCAGGTTTCTTAGATTCAGTAGATGAGGCATTAAAATTACTCTGA
Source organism: Octopus bimaculoides (assembly GCF_001194135.2). Classification (NCBI taxonomy): domain Eukaryota; kingdom Metazoa; phylum Mollusca; class Cephalopoda; order Octopoda; family Octopodidae; genus Octopus; species Octopus bimaculoides. The sequence goes on along the minus strand of NC_069005.1, from coordinate 6,567,777 downwards.
AAAGAAATTATCTTGATATAGGACTGATATTCTCTCCAGAATACAAGTGACACTTATCTCTCATTGGCATAATTCAGAGCTAAATAGGGGTCGTTAAATGTACCTGGCATGATCCTAATGTTGATGATGATAATGTATATCTATTATCTTTCTTATTGCAGCCCCCTGACAACTCTGGTCGTTTCCTGCTGTTTTCTGGGGCTACAGGACAAGCTGTAGGCACTTTTGTCAATATTTCCATTACGAAAGCAGGCGTCTATAGAAACCCTGTCCTCTACAAGTCATCAAATAACAAGCTCACTGTCCTGTTCACCAGTGGTCAGTTGTCTTCACCAGGTAAGTCCAGGCTTTCCAATTCTCTTTTTGTACAGTTTAGTGCCAGATTAAACCCTTCAGCATTTAATCCAGCCATATCAAACCCAAGTGGAGGCGCAATGGCCCAGTGGTTAGGGCAGCGGACTCGCAGTCATAGGATCGCGGTTTCGATTCCCATTAGGCTTCGGCAGGGGATGGTGGCGAACCCTGCTGTACTCTTTCACCACAACTTTCTCTCACTCTTACTTCCTGTTTCTGTTGTGCCTGTAATTCAAAGGGTCAGCCTTGTCACACTGTGTCACGCTGAATATCCCCGAGAACTACGTTAAGGGTACACGTATCTGTGGAGTGCTCAGCCACTTGCACGTTAATTTCATGAGCAGGCTGTTCCGTTGATCGGATCAACTGGAACCCTCGACGTCGTAAGCGACGGAGTGCCAACAATTAAACCCAAATATATTAACTGTTTTATGTTCAAACTGACCAGATCCAACATCTCACACCTACCCTACAATGTCATTCTAAAAATTTTTTTAAATCACACCATTGAAACCTACAAGGGTAATGCATGATTGGCTGATGCCAGTGTCACATGACAGGCACATAAAGAGCAGCCTTCAAACGCTGGGCCTCACAGAGGTTGATAAGTGACCAAGACCTTTGGTGATATACCATACTTCAAAAGACTTGACAAGCCAAGTGAAATCGTTGTTGTGGCCGATGCCGGAGTCATGTAACTGGCACCTGTGCTGGTGGCACATAAAGAGCACCCTTCAAAGGTTGAGCCTCACAGAGGTGATAAGTAGCTAAGCCTTGTGAGTGGACTAGGTAGGCAGAAACTGAAAGAAACCCACCAAGTATGTGTGTGTGCAAGAAGCAGACAGCCACCATATTCATGTACAAGGGAGTACCCAAAAGTAACTAGAACCGTTCTCTGTGAGACAAGCCTGTTGTAGTTCAGGCTTCCACTTGATGCAACCCTCAGGCATCAGTCTGCCAACCGCACCACATGGTGTGTCTTTGTTTTGTAGTGCTTCTCCCCTGTTCATTGATTTTTTGCAATGGCTGAAGTGAAGGAACAGCATTGGAGTTTTGTTCCTCACAGAGGCCATGATGAATGACCGAGACCTTTGGCATTATGTTGTGCTTGAGAAGAAGACCCATCAAGCCATAGTCGTAGCAGATATTGGTGTCATGCAAATTGGCACCTGTGCTGGTGGCACATAAAAGCACCCATTACACTCTCAGAGTGGTTGGCATTAGGAAGGGCATCCAGCTGTATAAACCATGCCAAATCAGACTGGATTCTGCTCAGCTTGCCAGCCCTGGTCAAACTGTCCAACCCATGTCTGTATGATGATGATGATGATGATATATATAAAATTTCCATACATCTATTAAGTTGTTCTTACTTCCACAGGTCATCTATATCAGATATATTGGGATGTTTTAAAGAAACAGCTGTTGGATCCCAAGGTGGAGCAGCTATCAAATGCTAAAGCAATCTATGAGTAAGTTCCCTAAT
>NC_069005.1:6556954-6565628 GCF_001194135.2 Octopus bimaculoides | reverse complement strand
TTGCTATCTGCCTCAGAACTACAACCACTTTCAGAGATTCTAGAAAAGGCTATTAGCATTGCTTGTCTCCCTCCCTTTGACAGAGCCATTCAAATCTTAAACTGTTTGCATCTGGCTCAAATATTGCACCCTCTTTATATTAAAAAATAGCCCAGATCCAGTCTCTCACATCTGTCCTGCAATGTCATTCTAAAAATAAAATATCAACATTATCGAAAACTTGAAGCAACGAGATAATGCTTGAATTATTTCCAAACAATGTGTATAAATAAGGATTACATTTGACAGAATAATCTGTATGCTAAAGGGTTAAGACATGCGTCTTTTATATCTTAATGTAGCCAAGTTAAAAGGAGAACACAAGTGACCCAGTCATTAATATGCTGGAGGACAAGCCCCAAACTATGTCCTCCATAATACTACACCCCCTATACAACATGTAACAAGTTCTTTATTTCCATCTTGTCTCTGCAGGAGTAAGACAAAAGGGATCTTTGTTCCACCTGTCATAGTGGACATCCAAAATAATAACATAATGGATATTCTTGTGAGTACATTTGATGGAACCATTGCTCTGGTTGATGGCCAGGCATTTACACCCAAGTGGAAAATTAACTTTACTAATTATGAATCATTCAGGTGAGTAATTAAACATGGTTTTGTTTTCAGTTTTGAAGTAGAGAAAACTAATTGATTTAAATTAACTGTTCTATGGTGATTCTTGTCTGGACTCTATCGGCTGGACATTGTTAAAATAATAATGATCTTATTGTATACAGAGCTCATCAGAAAATGTAACCGATAGTACATGACCAGGACATAGAATTATGCACAGGAAGTGAATAGTGAATGAGTCATTTTATGAAAAAAAAAACACAAAATATAGGTTGGTGGGCATCAGGTGTACTTTTGATGAATTTCAGAAAGCATGGAAGTTTTTAAGGATGTAGTGTCCTGATAACTAACAACTGATGCTGGTAGCTTATTCAATGCTCTTCAACAATTCTGAACACGAAAAAAATGTTTCCAAAAGTCATGGGTGTTGGCATCGCTTTTTGATCATGTAATGTGCCACATAAAATGCATGTGGGTCAGTGCCACATGTACAGCACCCATGCCAGTGCCACATGTACAACACCCATGCCAGTGCCATGTAGAAAGAACCCGTGCCAATGCCACGGATAAAGCACCTGCGTCGGTGCCACATCAAAAGCACCCAGTGCACTCTGTATAGCAGTTGGCATTAGAAAGGATGTCCGGCCATAGTAACCATGCCAAGACAGACAAATGGAGCCTGGATAGCTCTCCAGCCTGGCCAACTCCTGTCAAACTGTCCGACCCATGCAAGCATGGAAAACAGGCATTAAAGGATGATGATGATGAGCATGTCCATGAGTGTTAGTCATATGAAATTCAAAAAAGGGGCCTAAGCTTGTTGTTGGAAACATGGTTGTGCAGATACATTACAAGGGGCAGGGGCTGAAAAGTTCCTGGTTTTAAGGGTATCCTGAAAGGCCTACTTGGAGGCCTGACCTTCCGAGTTCTTTTATGGGCTTAAATAAAAGCTGTAGAAACTCTGCCAAATCAGATTGGAGCCTGGTGTAGCCATCTGGTTTCACCAGTCCTGAGTCAAATCGTCCAACCCATGCTAGCATGGAAGGCGGACGTTAAAACGATGATGATGATGAACTGATCCTCCTGTATTTTCTTTTACCCAAAGCCAGGAACTTTTCAGCACTCGCTCATATTTGGAGAGTATTATTATTATAAATTTGGTGGACCTGAAGACAATAAATGCTGTGTCTTGAATTGGCTGTCTATGACCCCCCCCCCACCCACTACAAGCTCAATCGATCTCAACACTTCTAGTGACCCCCCCCTTCTCGCTCTTACCCCCACTACTGTTCTGTTTCGTCCTCTGTATCACTGTCGTATTTCTCTCAGTATTCCAGCCCCTGGTTACTTCAACGATGATGCCTACCTGGATTTCATGCTGCATCTCAATTTTGGTACCTGGCCGTATTACACATATTCCATGGTAAGTTCTTCTGGCCTCTCTCTCTCGACCGAAACACAACACCATTTGTTTTAGTGACCCATACCCCCACTTCTGCCTTCCACTGACCAATACTCACCATTCTCTTATGTTGACCACTACAAACCACTGTGCATTGAACTAATCAATACCATTATGACCCAATATTTCTGACTACTACTACTACTACTACTGCTGCTGCTTCTACTGCTACTACTGCTTCTACTACTACTGCTGCTTTTACTACTACTGTTGCTACTGCTGCTGTTACTACTACTACTACTACTACTACTACTACTACAGTTTGAACATAAAACAAACAGAATATTTGGGTCGGGTATGACCAATTTAAATGCTAACGAGTTGACTGACTATACCATTCTCTTTGCTTCTATATCCCGTCTAGGTGATGGTGGTCAGTGGTAAAGATGGAACAATACTCTGGAAAATGGCCTCATCATTTCCTTCATTCACCTCTGATCTCACCTTACAAACAGTCGAACATCAGCGTGACGTCTTTGTATTCAAAACATTTAATCGCGATGGAGATATTCTTGTGCACAACAAAGACCTAGCTGATATCATTCCTACAGATTCTGTAAGTTGCTGTTTTTCTTTCTCATATTCTATATGCCCTGAGTGGAGGTGCAATGGCCCAGTGGTTAGGGTAGCGGACTCGTGGTCATAGGATCGTGGTTTCGATTCCCAGACCGGGCGTTCTGAGTGTTTATTGAGCGAAAACACCTAAAGCTCCACGAGGCTCTGGCAGGGGATGGTGGCGAACCCTGCTGTACTCTTTCACCACAACTTTCTCTCACTCTTACTTCCAGTTTCTGTTGTGCCTGTAATTCAAAGGGTCAGCCTTGTCACACTCTGTGTCATGCTGAATATCCCTGAGAACTGCATTAAGGGTACACGTGTCTGTTGGAGTGCTCAGCCACTTGCACGTTAATTTCACAAGCAGGCTGTTCCGTTGATCGGATCATCTGGAACCCTCAACGTTTTAAGCGATGGAGTGCCAACAACAACAACAAAATATGCTCTGAGCAGATGTCATTTAGTTTAAAGTCAGTCCTCACATAGCAGACAATGATCAAAGGTGTTCCAACCAGGACCACCTTGTTTTATCCTGTATATCTGTAGACTATAGCATCTAATGCAGTGGTTCCCAACCTTTTCACTACCCCTTTAATTTGAATGAATTTTCCCACGGACCCCAAGATATTGAAAGGTCTGTCAGCTTAACATGTTCACTGGTCCCCTGTACTACTTCAACAGACCACCAGGGGTCCACAGGCCACAGGTTGGGAACCACTGGTCTGAATTGTCCTTCCTCTTCTTAGACAATTATTTGAAGAAAATATTTGGCTGCCATTCTTAGAAGTTTGAGCAACTGCATAGAGGCTCTCTCCCTCTCCATTTTCAGAAGTAATCAAGCAGCCCCGTGCTCCCTAGATAATCAGTCGACCACAGAACAGGTGCATTAGCTGTGTTTACACTATGTCTGAGACCCATGTTTCACAGTTTGGGCATATTGTGGTGAGTCATATGGATATGCAGTTCAACAGCCTGCACTGTCCTGTCTATTTCTGCGTGGCAGCTTGGGCAAGTGTCTCCTACAGTGCTTCTCAAATTATCTAATGTGGTGTACTGGCACTTTCGTGATATTGTTCAAGGTTGTAAACAACCATCACTTTTGTGGCGCTTGCTTACAACTTACTCCTGAAGTCAAGACAAGAGCATACATACATACATACATACATACATACACACGCACGGAAGCGAGTGACAATGTGGCCTTATTATTTATTATGGCTCGGTTCCAATCTGGGCTGCAGCAACAAAGTCCACCCACCACATTGTTCAGTCCACCATCACTGCCTTTAGGTCCCAGATACATCCGAGGCCAGTGTCTGCAATCAAGTGGTCAATATCAGTGTGACAATATTTTCCTCTTCTTACATCACCATGAAGTGAATTCCACAGGACTAATTTGCTGTCCCTTTATTCTCAATGTCAGGCTGAAGCGATGTTGTTTTTGGCTAGTGATCCCCACCCCTCATTCTCCACACCCCCTACTGTGTCATGCTACATGTGCCACAGTGTAACCTGAATATAATTTTCTTTCCCTATACTTTTAATTATATTTTTAGTTCAGGTGTGTCACCAAATTTGGAAAAGAATATAAATGTACCACAAGTGAAGAAAGGTTGCGGAGCATTGGACTAGATTATTTAATGTAACCTCTTTTTAAGACAGTAGACAGAGTTGAGTTTAGGGCTACTATTTTTAGCTCCTTTGATAGTTCCATGTTACTAATGCCAATCAATAATCTGTCTTTCTCTCTCTCTCTTTCTTGTAGCCGGTTGAAGATAACAGACCTTATCCAGATTCTTGTAAGTGTTTGTTTACTTATAGTTCTGTGTGTGTGTGTGTGTGTTTGGCTGTTACACTGTTGGCTAAAACTTTGTTAACAAAACCCAGTGTTTCTTCTGTCCGCTTGTATGTGCACACGCAGTGTGTTTTGCATTTTAAAACTGGCAAAGGAAAAGTATGTGCACACATGTGAGGTTTCCAACATGAAATTGAATTTCGTTTAATTAAAGAAATTTTAGTGATGGTAACTCGCTTGCATACAAACACACTTTGCAAAGAAAGACAAAATCTGCTCACAACACAATCTCTTTCCCAACCACATGGTTCTGAGTTCAATCACTTTGTGGAACAGCTTGCCTGTCACACACACACACACACGCGCGCGCGCACGCACGCCTGTTGTGTGTGTCTTTGTGTTTGTCCTTACCACTTCCTGATAACCAATGTTGGTTTGTTTATGTCCCAGCAACTTAGTAGTTTGACCAAAAAAGAATGTCTGATAGAACACACACACTCACATGCTGTTGTGTCTGTGTTTGTCCTTACCACCTCTTGTTCAACAAAAAAAATAAATGTCTGACAGAATAAGTACCAGGGTCAATTTGTTTGACTGAACCTAAACCCTTTTTGGTGGTAGTGCCCTAGCATGGCTGTAGTTCAATGACTGAAACAAGAAAACATATAAAGAACTAGATGGGTGTGGCGTTCGTCCCACCACAGACACTAGGGGCAGTTGTTTTCTGCTGTAGTCAAGAATCAACTAAGAGTATGCAAACAGGTTCAGGAGTGGCTGTGTGATAAGTAGCTTGCTTTACCAACCACATGGTTCTGGGTTCAGTCCCACTGCGTGGCAGCTTGGGCAAGTGTCTCCTACAGTGCTTCTCAAATTATCTAATGTGGTGTACTGGCACTTTCGTGGTATTGTTCAAGGTTGTAAACAACCATCACTTTTGTGGCGCCTGCTTACAACTTACTCCTGAAGTCAAGACAAGAGCATACATACATACATACACACACACGCACGGAAGTGGAAGCGAAATGGCCCAGTGGTTAGGACAGTGTACTCGCGGTCATAAGATCGCAGTTTGGATTCCCAGACTGGGTGTTGTGAGTGTTTATTGAGCGAAAACACCTAAAGCTCCACGAGGCTCCGGCAGGGGATGGTGGCGAACCCTGCTGTACTCTTTCACCACAACTTTCTCTCACTCTCTCGTCCTTCTCTGTTGTACCTGTATTTCAAAGGAGCCAGCCTTGTCACGCTGAATATCCCCGAGAACTACGTTAAGGGTACACGTGTCTGTGGAGTGCTCAGCCACTTGCACGTTAATTTCACGAGCAGGCTGTTCCGTTGATCGGATCAACTGGAACCCTCGTCGTAACTGACGGAGTGCCAACAACACATGCACGATGGGCTTCTTTCAGTTTCTGTTTACCAAATCCACTCATTGAGTCTGGAACGTAGTAGTTGGGAAGCAAATTTTTTAAAGAAGTTCTTTTAATAAATCTATCTGGCTATTTATTTATTCGTTTATTTATTTCAGCCCATTTACCTCAAAATCAATCACCTTTCTTCATATCTCCGGCTGGCTACTTCTTAATTTGTGCAGTAACTTCACAGTCAGCAATCACTGAAGAAGTTTTCATCATGGACCGAAGCAACATGGACAAACCCATTCAATTGGCAGAAAATAAATATTCCTGTGAGAATTTTTAGATTCATTCATTGATGTTGTTGTTATTATTGTTAACCCTTTAGCATTTGGATTTCTCTGTCAAATGTAATGCTTATTTATTCATTGTATTATCTTGTAGCTTTGAAATTACAATAAGGTGATTGGTTATTTTTAGAATGACATTGTAGGGTACGTGTGAGAAGCTGGATATGGCCAGTTTGAACATATATATATTTCCTAAGCACAGGCGCATGGCTCAGTGGTTAGAGCATCAGGTTCACAATCATGAGGTAGTGAGTTCAATTCTCAGACTGGACTGTGTTGTGTTCTTGAGCAAGACACTTTATTCCATGTTGCTCCAGTTAACTCAGCTGTAGAAATGAGTTGCGATGTCACTGGTGCCAAGCTGTATCAGCCTTTGCCTTTCCCTTGGATAACATTGGTGTGGGGAGGTGAGGCTGGTATGTATCGGTGACTGCTGGTCTTCCATAAACAGCCTTGCCCAGACTTGTGCCTCAGAGGGGAACATTTTTGATGCAATCCCATTGTCATTCATGACCGAAGGGGATCTTTACTCCTTTACTCCTAACCACATGGTTTCAGATTCAGTCCCACTGCATGGTACCTTGGGCAAGTGTTTCCTACAAAGGGATTTGTTGTGTGAGGCTGAAACAATACAAGAAACCACGAAGTTATCTACTAAAGAAAAAGGAAAACAAAAGGAAATAAGGTTGCAGTTTTACTTTGTATTTCTATATTTTGGGGTTATGACTCCTCTTCAGGACATCTGGAAAAAGCGAGGAATGGGATAGTCATTGCTCAGGTGTGTGGGAGAGGAAGGAGGAAGGTGATGTATGCAGACTGAGTTGCTAGGGTAACCAGTCTGTTTCATGTAGTTCCTTTCTCTTGTTAATGGCTGGTCTGAATATGTTTATAAGGAGGGGGTGTCCTTGATTCTGAGGTTGAGTGGCCCTGGTGGGTACCTTAAAACCCTGGGTCAAGATAGAAGCTGTGAAATTTTGGGTTGGGTAGGGACCTAGCCAATTACATCAGCTCCACTGCTCAACTAGTTCTTATTTAAGTAACCCTGAAAGGACGAAAAGCAAAAGTCAGTCTCAGTGGGATTTGAACTCACAATTTCAAAAAACCTTGAAGAAATGCCTCTAAACATTTCGTACAATGCACTAATGATTCTGCAAGCTTGCCATTATATATTGTTGTTGTTGGCACTCCGTCGCTTACGACGTCGAGGGTTCCGGCTGATCCGATTAGCGGAACAGCCTGCTCGTGAAATTAACGTGCAAGTGGCTGAGTATTCCACAGACACGTGTACCCTTAACGTAGTTCTCGGGGATATTCAGCGTGACACAGTGTGACAGGCTGACCCTTTGAAATACAGGCACAACAGAAACAGGAAGTAAGAGTGAGAGAAAGTTATGGTGGAAGAGTACAGCAGGGTTTGCCACCATCCCCTGCCGGAGCCTCATGGAGCTTTAGGTGTTTTCACTCAATAAACACTCACAATGCCCAGTCTGGGCATCGAAACCACGATCCTATGACCGCGAGTCCGCTGCCCTAACCACTGAACCATTGCGCCTCCACAGCCATTATATATAGAACAGAGGAATACATTACTTGGTTCTTAATAAATACAAATTCTGCACCAGGTATTGAGTACTTCTTGTCTTGTTTGCAAAACAAAAACGTGTATACAGGGCTCAATATGATAATCTAGAAACTTTGAAGATATATCTGCAGCATGGCCGTGATCTGATGACTAAAACCACTAAAACCTCAGTAATAACATTTGTGGTACCTCTATACAGCCAAGTGTACTGGGCCCTCTAGACTATTGGCTAACGACTTACTTGATTATGGGCATGGTGGTGGTGGCGGGGTGTTGATCCTTAATGTCAGCTGTAGCTACAGGTAGTCTGTGTGTTACTAAAATTAATTTTATCAAATTTGAAATTTTATTTTCCCTCTTTTGCTAGATTCGCCGTCTCCATCGACAGACAATCAGTGTGCTGTTGCTAAACCCTTTGGTCGTGGCACAGGTGAGTACTGGAATGGGTGGGTGGGTGTCACTGGTCTTTGATGTTGTGTTACTGCTGTTGCTTAACCAATCACACTGCATGGTACATGTGACTGTATGGTACATGTGACTGCATGGTTCATGTGACTGCATGGTACATGTGACAGTATGGTACATATAACAGCGTCGCCTTACTGGCACTTGTGCCGGAGGCACGTTAGAAAACCATTCGAGCAAGTTCGTTGCCAGTGTCGCAGGACTGGCTCCTGTGCAGGTGGCACGTAAAAAACACCATTTTGAGCGTGGCTGTTGCCAGTACCACGTGACTGGCCCTTGTGTTGGTGGCACGTAAAAGCACCCACTACACTCTCGGAGTGGTTGGCGTTAGAAAGGGCATCCAGCTGTAGAAACTCTGCTAGATCAGATTGGAACCTGATGTAGCCATCGGGTTTCACCAGTCCTCAGTCAAATCATCCAACCCATGCAAGCATGGAAAGCGGGCGTTAAACGATGATGATGATATATATACATACATACATACAAACACAACAGGCT
>NC_069005.1:6555319-6556944 GCF_001194135.2 Octopus bimaculoides | reverse complement strand
ATATATATATATATATATATATATACATACAATATATATATATACATACATACATACAAACACAACAGGCTTCTTTCTGTTTCCATGTACCAAATCAAATAACAAGGCTTTGGTTGGCCCAGAGTTATAGTAGAAGACAACTGCCCATGGTGCCTTACAGTGAGACTGAACCCATAGCTATATATTTAGTAAGCAAACTTCTTACCACACAGCCATGCCAGTGCAAATTTTTAAAATGTTAGATCTGGCAGCCTTTTAAGATGGTAGTTGGCGCCCGCTATTTCAATGTAGCTTTCCAACCCCAACAATTTTCCGCCACTGACTCAAATGTCCCCCCCTTACCTTTAAAGATAAACTATAAATGTTCATGATCCGAGAATTGCTATCATCTTATTGATCATGTTGTCGTGAATTTTCTACTTGACAGGAGCCATTGGTGATGTGGACGGAGATAATCAACCGGATTATATAAGCTTGACCAATCTGGCTATGGAGGTAATGGATACAAAATCCAACTGCCCACTCTTCTGGCAGAATATGACTCTGTATAAGAAGACCTTGATGCCATCCAATCGCTCCAGAAAGTCGGTACCCATCAGGATGTTTGCATCACTGGTGAATGAGGGGCAAGGGGGCAAACAGCATGACAAGAGCCTTGAATCGACACACTTTGTACCTCAACGGGAACAAGTATGGAACGAGTATTTTGGTAGTAAACAGACTGGCATCTACCGTCGCCAACACCTGAGTGACGGAGGAAACACAATGTCGAGACGTAGCAGAGTTTTGTACTATTTAGTTGTTCTTTTTACATTATTGGTTGTTCTGCTTTAAATTCCAGGGAACTGGTAGGCGGGGTGGGGAGAATTTGAGATATTTTTTTTGTTTTTGCTTCCTTTTGTTTCTTTTTATTGTTATAGTTACGTTTATTTTGCTTCTTGTCTTGTTTAGTTGAAAAAAAAAAAAAACCCATTTTTTTCTGTTTCCTGCAAATTTTCAGCATTTATTTAATAAATATGTGTGCATGTGTGTGTATATATATGTATATATATTCTTTTAGTCATTTGACTGTGGCCATGCTGGAACACCACCTTAACGGGTTTTAGTCGAACAAATCAACCCCAGGACTTATTCTTTGTAAGCCTGGTACTTATTCTATCGGTCTCTTTTGCCGAACCACTAAGTTACAGGGATGCAAACACACCAACATCGATCGTCAAATGATAGTGGGGAGACAAACACAAACACTCAAATATTTATCTTTATATACAACAGGCTTCTTTCAGTTTCCATCTACCAAATCTACTCGTAAGGCTTTGGTTGGCCGGAGGGTATTTTAGAAGACACTTGCCCAAGGTTCCACACAGTGGGACTGAGCCCGGAACCATGTTGTTGGGAAACAAGCTTATCATCACACAGCCACTCCTGCACCTTTATATGTATATATATATAACTTTTTAATCAGTCAAAATGTTATGTAAGTGACTCAAAGGCTGAATGTTTCATACATATAAAAATGAAACTTTTGGGTTATGTCTGTAACTTTTCTGCTGATTAAAAAAGAATATGTATACACATGAATTGAGGCCTGTTTTGTGTTCGTTCCGCCAAACCTATATATACAT
>NC_069005.1:6554130-6555184 GCF_001194135.2 Octopus bimaculoides | reverse complement strand
ATAGTATCGAATAATGAGAATGAGTGCTCAATGCCACATTGGTGGGTAAATATTTGTTGTTTGTAGATTAACAAGGCAACCAATGGTTTCATGTAAAAAAGTTCTCCACAATTATTCAAGCAAACCAATTTGGAATGTCGTTACTCGCCTCCTAATATGTAAACGAGTTCCAACAGTTGGCTGCCTTTTAATCTACAAATTATATATATATATATATATGTATGTATATTTGTATGTTGATTTTTTTCTCCCTTTTTTTTTTTGTAAAACAAATATTTCCGCATTTTTTGTTTTGTTTCTTCTATTCGGAGTTTATTTTATTTACTTTTTATTTCTTCTTTTAAAACATTTTTCGTTGATGTTGACAATATATTTTTTATACAGTAACTTTTAAAAAATATTCTGTGTGTGTTTGTGTGTATGTATGGAGGGAGAAATATCTTCAAATATTTCACCATTTATGCAACAATTCATCAAATCTTCTCAATCCTGGGCTCCTCCTCTTTTTTCTTATTCTTTCCTTCTCCACCTCTTGCACCCTCTTCTACTTAATTTCTTCATCCCCAGTTCTATATTTAAGAGATGAGGAATTATTTACATTATTTACATTTGACAGATATTTGTCCTCATCTTGTTTGTTGTTAACACAACGTTTCGGATGATATACCCTCCAGCCTTCGTCAGGTGTCTTGGGGAAATTTTGAACCTGGGTTCTCATTCCTAACGATGTTACATATGGCGTAGTGGTTAAGAGCGTGGGCTACTAACCCCAAGATTCCGAGTTCGATTCACGGCAGTGACCTGATTAATAATAGTAATAATAATAATAATATAATAATAGTAACATCGTTAGGAATGAGAACCCAGGTTCAAAATTTCCCCCCCAGACGCCTGACGAAGGCTGGAGGGTATATCAGCCGAAACGTTGTGTTAACAAGATAAAGACAAATATCTGTCAAATGTAAATAATGTAAATAATGTTCTTCATCCCTCTCCTACATTACCCCCAACTTCTTTTCCTCTCCTCCTCCTACTACTACTCCTCTTCCGCAGT
>NC_069005.1:6550669-6552347 GCF_001194135.2 Octopus bimaculoides | reverse complement strand
ATATATGAACTTCTTTCAGTTTCCATCTACCAAATCCATTCACAAGGCTTTGGTCAGATCAGGGCTAGAGTAGCTGCCACACAGTGGGACTGAACTTGGAACCATGTAGCTGGGAAGCAAGTTTCTTACCACACACACACACACACACACACACAATATATGTACACATATACACACAAAAGGCTTCTTTCAGTTTCCGTCAACCAAATCCACTCACAAGACTGGTCAGCCCAAGACTACAGTAAAAGACACTTGCCCAAGGTGCCACACAGTGGGACTGAACCCAGGACCATGTGACTGGGAAGCAAGTTTCTTACATATAGACCATGCCGGTGGCACATAAAAAGCACCATTTGAGCATGGTTGTTGCCAGTGCCGGCTGACTGGTTCCAATGCCGGTGGCACATAAAAAGCACCATTCAAGCGTGGTCGATGACAGTATACAGTACCACCTGACTGACCCTCATACCAGTGGCACATAAAAAAGCACCCACTACACTCTTGGAGTGGTTGGGATTAGGAAAGGCATCCAGCTGTAGAAAGATTGCCAGATCAGATTGGAGCCTGGTGCAGCCTCCTGGCTTGCCAGTCCCCAGTCAAACTGTCCAACCCATGTTAGCATGAAAAGTAGATGTTAAACAATGACGATATATATATATATATATATACACACACATATAAGAAGGGATGGCCACTAAGTGGACATCCATTATACTAGAAATAGACCAGCTACGGTCAAACCACAAAAGAAAATGTTCTCTAGGGAAATTCAGCACACACCAGAACATGAATGGGCAAAACAAATGAAAATATACAAAATAAAGAATTCTTTAGCTTACAATCATGAGGTTGTGAGTTCGATTACTGGAGTAGGCTGCGTGTTGTGTTCTTGAGCAAGACACTTTATTTCATGTTACTCCAGTTCACTCAGCTGTAGAAATGAGTTGTGACGTCACAGGTTCCAAGCTGTATCGGCCCCTTTGTCTCTCTCTTGGATAACATCGGTGGCATGGAGAGAGGAGGCTGGTATGCAGAGGCGACTTTCCACTCAGATTTGTACCCTCGAGGGGAACCTCTTAGGTGCACCCATGACCGTTTGTGACCAACAGAGTCGTTTTTATATATATATATATACACACACACACACATATATACACATGTATATAAATACAAATATATATATGTATGTATATATATGTGTGTATATATATATATATTGATAGAAAGGACAACAAAATAAAGAAAGAGACCTCGATATTAAGTAAATAGAGGAATTTATCTGTAAAAATATGTGACACTTTATATATATATATATACAGATATATAATAATTTTCGATTCTCAAACCGGGCGTTGTAAGTGTTTATTGAGCGAAAACACCTAAAGCTCCACGAGGCTCCGGCAGGGGATGGTGGCGAACCCTACTGTACTCTTTCACCACAACTTTCTCTCTCTCTTACTTCCTGTTTCTGTTGTGCCTGTAATTCAAAGGGTCAGCCTTGTCACACTCTGTGTCACGCTGAATCTCCCCGAGAACTACGTTAAGGGTACACGTGTCCGTGGAGTGCTCAGCCACTTGCACGTTAATTTCACGAGCAGGCTGTTCCGTTGGTCGAATCAACTGGAATCCTCGACGTTGTAAGCGACGGAATGCCAACAACAACAACAAATATATAATA
>NC_069005.1:6547796-6549735 GCF_001194135.2 Octopus bimaculoides | reverse complement strand
GCTTTTTTCAGTTTCCGTCTACTAAATCGACTCACAATGCTTTGGTCGGCCCGAGGCTATAGTAGAAGACACTTGCCCAAGGTGCCATGCAGTGGGACTGAACCCAGAACCATGTGGTTCATAAGCAAGCTTCCTACCACACAGCCACTCCTACGCCATTAACATTTTTATAGTCTGATAACATTTTTATAACAAATCACACGATGCCTTTTGAGGGGGGCAAACGTTAACAATGTGTTGAAGTATTGAATGAAAAGGATTTCTTTTAATCCAATCTCTTATCGTCACACGAACTTTATTTTTTTAGTGGAGAGATAAACCAGTTTTTTAATAGCAAATTTTCAATGGGAGTAAGATAACCAAAAAGTACTGATTCAATTGACACAAGTGATTCGGCGCAAGGTTTATATTTCGTTCGTGCCATAACTAGAAGATTTTACTTACTACAAAGAATTACTAGCTTTGGACACTCTTCCGGATAGAACACGAGGAATAAATGTCTTCACACACTTTCAAGATAAACGTCCAAAAGTTGGGTTGAATTTGGATAATTTAATTATTGAATGTACAAACGATGTTCCTTCCATGACTGGAAAATGTAAAGGATTTATTGCCCAGATGAAAAACGAAGTCATATCAGATCCAGATGCTACCATTTCTTTTCATTGTATCAGCAAAATCTTTCTGCTAAATCAACCATTTTAAGTGACATTCTGCAACAAGCCATTAATATTGTTCATTATAATGCAACAAGGCATCGTCTGTTTCGTAACCTGATATGGTTGGAAGATGAAGTATTCAGGGTGGATTTGTGTGTTGATTGTCGCAAGGACAGGTGTTAGAAAATATGTTTTAAGTTTACGTGGGAAGATAATAACATTTTATGAAGAACCGGAATGAACAATGTGAATTATTAGATGAATATTTCTGTAGAAATACTGCATTTCTTTGTGATATGTCAAAGCAAAATGGCCTGAATATTTATTTGCAGGGTAAAACGAAATCAGTTTATAATATGTGGCAAAAAAATTGAAGCGTGTCGGAAAAACTACCTTTCTTGAAGAAAGATCTAAGATTTCAGATGAATGGACATTTTCCTCAGATGTCATTCATAACCACGAAAATTTGTATGAATCCGTTGATGAATATGCAGGTGTTCTGAGATACATGATATTAGACTCAAATTAGCATTTCTACCACATCTAATTGATGTTTGAAAGGCTCCAAATGTGTTACAGAAAGAATTAATCGAACTCTCAAAAGACGAAATTTTATAGTCGTTATTTAATGCTAAAAAAAGATCCAGTTGAAATATGGAAAAATGCAGGTGAATACCCACGACCTCGTCGACATACACGAAAAATGCTTTCCCGCTTAATTACGACATATTGCCACGGATTTACATTTTCATATTTACCTCTTACCTCCTATAATTCTATTAACTGGGATTTTTTTATATGAAACTTTGATTTCCAGCATAAAACAACCTTAGAAACACGCTGGAATGATCAAAATAACATTTAAAAACGAAATAAGCGAGATATTGGGTGAAAAATTAGCAAACCTCATTTGAATATCAGTGAAATATACCTAGTAGATAGAGCAAAAAGGTTAGATATGTGTAAATATTGACAGATAATATTACGAAATTTGTGATTTTTAAGTGATCTCATATGAGATCACTGGTAGGTAATGGGTTAAACATGATCAAGACTCCCTTAAGGTCGCAAATTACGGATGTCCATCCAGAAGGTCAGCTTAAACTACGAACATCGATGCTACAACCAGACATTGAAATGCTTTCGAACGAAAACAGCAACATCTTAATCATTGACGGGTGAGTCCTCTTTACTATTGTGATTTATTATCAAATATATTATGGATTTATAAAATAGTAATGAAATATTTTGTTGCGGCTTTGTTTCGATTACGATTAAAC
>NC_069005.1:6543711-6547198 GCF_001194135.2 Octopus bimaculoides | reverse complement strand
AGCCTAAAAATACTCCCCCACCTCTGATCCGGAGCCTAAAAATACTCCCCCACCTCTGATCCGGAGCCTAAAAATATTCCCCCACCTCTGATCCAGAGTCTAAAAATATTCCCCCAACCTGTGATCCGGAGCCTAAAAAGATTCCCCCACCTCTGATCCGTTGTATAGGTGCAGTGAGTGTAGCCATGTGTGACCTGGATGACTCGGGTATTTGGGCAGCCATTTGTGAATCCATGCGTAACTGGAGCAACAAGCCCGTGGTTACTTTAGTGAGTAAGCATTTGTCCTTCAATACGGTGTGTATATATGATAGCGCTACCACTGACCTGACCTGACCTGATCTGACCTGACCTGACCTTGGTGCTTTACCATTTAAGTACCTCATTCTCCTGAACAATGGAAATTATATACATATGTGGAGGCGCATGGCTTAGTGGTTAGGGTGTTGCACACACGATTGCGTGATCGTGGGTTCGATTCCCAGACCGGGTGTTGCGTTCTTGAGCAAAGCACTTTATTTCACGTTGCTCTGCGATCATTTCGTCACCTGATATGTGGCACCCAGTTACACCTGTACAGGTAATGTCGATTTGATGAAAAGAATGAGCTTTATGTCTACACAAACATTTGATCAGTGTGTTCGGTAAGAAATTGTCTATGTGGCATAACTACAGAATTGTACCCCACGACTTTGGAAGGTCATAACTTTCAGAAAAATGAATATTTTTAAAGGAAATTTTCTATGCATATATTATTTATTATGTAGATTCCGAATATACAAAAAATTTCGGTGAAAGTTTTTTGGGGAGGGGGTGGGGGGCAATTTTCGGAAATTCCACCAGAGTCCACTTAATTTCCTCTTAACTTCCAGGAAAATGAATATTTTTTCGTGAAATTTTCTACAAATATCCCTTGATGTATGTACATTTCGAGCATGTAGGAATTTTGAAAGAAACAATTGCAGGTTTATTTTTGAGCAGTGTTCCCCACTCGGTGGTGTTTCGGAGCAAGTCGTCCATATCTGTTTCATTGTCGAACCCTCATACCCCGTCTAACGACAGGAGAGCCCATCATATATACGTGTGTGTATATATATATATATATATGAATTCAGGCTACCATTGGTTTCATGAACGAATGGTGGCCTTAATTCACAAATAAAGAAATTACATCCACCAATGCGGTGTTCAATATTTATGCTCATCATTCGATGTGTGTTTGTGTGTGAAGGCGTGTAGCTAAGTGGTTAGGGCATCTGCTCACAGTCGTTACTTACTAAGGCTGGGAGTTCGATTCCTGGTAACATGTTGTGTCCTTGAGCAAGACATTTTACTTCATGTTGCTCCAGTCAACTCGGAAAAACTTTCTTTTGTACTCCCACCCCCAATAATTAAAAAAAAAATATTGCTTGGTGGAAAATTGATTTCCTACCATGTCTTATAATAATAATAATAATAATGTTGAGAAAGTCATAAAAATTAAGAATTTCTATTAAAATAACTTCATTTCTGTATTATGTACAGGAGTTGGACAAAATGATGGAAACACCTTAAAACTTCAAACTAATTTTTTTTTAGTATGGGAGTAGGACCACCTTTGGCAGTAATGACAGATGTATTGACATACCTCTAATTAGATGATCATAGATTTTGGACACAGTACTGGTTATGGCAGTAATGAGAGATTGTATAGTGTTAAGGGGGTGTTGATTGTGAAATTATATATTTTTAATATATTTTAAAATTAAGGATAAAATCTATATTAGATTTTATCAGGTAGTTAGCAAACAAAGAACCAGTTAAAGTTAAATTAATCAATTTATAAATATATATCAAGGGCAAGCAAGAATGTATACAAGTCGTCAACATTGCTAGAAGTAGATGCCGATGTCTAAAATCTACCTTGTATACACATCTACCTTATGTCTAAAATCTACCTTATATACACACACAAGCCTATGCTTGGTTGTGTGGTAAGAAGTTTGTTTCTCAACTATACAATTCTGTGTTCAGTGCCACTGTGTGGTTCCTTGGACCCTGGGCTGACCAAAGCCTTGTCAATGGATTTGGTAGACAGAAACTGAAGGAAGCCCATAGGGTGTTCAAAAAGTCTCTCCGCAGTAGGTATTTTTTTCTTTTTTTCTTGCTTTTAACCCTCCAACATGGAGTATAGGCCACTTATAATTGAATTCCATGTCGCATAATTTTTCGCTTCTGTACTTATACTCTGCCATGAAGGTCCCCCTTTCTCTAGTTCCTTTTGTGTTGATCTACACCACGAGTTCTTAGGCCTACCCCTCTTTCTATATCCATCCGGATTCCACTGTAAAGCACTTTTCGCTACATTTGGTGTGTCCTTTCTAATTGTGCTACCAATCCACTTCCACTTTTTCTTAAATATTTGCTCCCTAATTGAAACTTAATCAAGTAGGTATTTTACTGCAAAATAAATATTTATAAGATGGTATAAGACTACAAAAGAATATTTTAGACTTTACAAGACTTTAAAAAACTTTATAGGGTGTTGAAAGTGTTGTCCTTCATTTTCAACTTTTTTACTGCTGTGTGAGCAGTTCCTAGGCTGATTTCTGCAGGATGAAAGAAATTCACTGCAGAGATACTTTCTGAACACCCTGTATACATATATGGTTGTTGTCTGCTCCTTGGGGTGTCCTAGCCTAATGAGATGGCTCAGAGTCCTGTTGGAAGATGTATGGTCTTCTGTTGTGTACTCTGTCAATCCAGGGCCTCACTTGACCTCTTCTGGTGTCTATAATTGCTCTTTCCTAACGTGATATCTTAAATGACTTTCAAGACCATGAAGATCACAATTACTGCAGTAATATCTCATTTCAGAAGTGGCTTCATCTTCTGCTTGTTTATTATGAATGTTCAAGTGCAGTTATAGATTCGATGACTGGCACCTGTGCCAGTGGAGCGCTAAGAGCACCGTCCGAGCGTGATCATTGCCAGAGCAGCTGTCTGGCTTCCGTGCCAGTGGCACGTAAATAGCACCTTTTGAGCGTGATCGTTACCAGCGTCGCCTTACTGGCACGTGAAAAAACATTCGAGCGAGGTTGTTGCTAGTGCTGCTGGACTGGCTCCTGTGCAGGTGGCACCCACTACACTCTCGGAATGGTTGGCGTTAGGAAGGGCATCCAGCTGTAGAAACTCTGCCAGATCAGATTGGTGCCTGGTTCGCCAGTCGTCATTCAAATCGTCCAACCCATGCTAGCATGGAAGGCGGACGTTAAACAATGATGATGGTGATATACAGGGTGTCCCAAAAAGATGTACTCAATCTTAGACAGACGATTACTAATGTAGTGTTTTCTTTTTTTATATTTCTAAATGACAATAAATAATCGTTTCTACAAAAAATTTATTTTCCTGAATTTAATTTAACTTTTTAGGATTGTATGTATATCAATAAACATCTACTTGAACACAAAATGCATGAGTACTGGGACGTCAAAGAGTGAGTACAT
>NC_069005.1:6540986-6543576 GCF_001194135.2 Octopus bimaculoides | reverse complement strand
ATTCTTCTGATAGAATAAATGGGTTAATTGAAACCAATGTAGCAAAGAACACAAAATATCTGTGGTTAGCTCCTGTTTTTAAGGCAGGAACTCCTTGAAATTTTGGGTATTTGAGTATATTTAAGAATTTAAGGATTGGAGATTAAGATAATCAGTCATAATGTCTTACGTTTAAGATGATTCCCATGCTTTCCCTGATGAGAAGGTTACAATTTTAATATCAAAGATCCCTATGGATCACACAGGTTGTAATCCTTTGAAACATATGTAGGAATAAAGTATGCAATTATAACATGCGTTTTCTCCAATCCTTAAATTCTTATATATATATATATATATATAATATGAAATTGTAGTCATGGTCAGTGCTGGTGACATGTAAAAGGCATCTGATACACTGTAGAGTGGTTGGCATTAAGAAGGGCATCCAGCCGTAGAAACCAAGAAAAAACAGATGACTGGAGCCTGGTGTAGCTCTGCAGCTCACCAGTGCCAGTTCCAGTCGAACCATCTAACCCATGCCAGCATGGAAAGCGAAATGTTAAACGAAGACAATGGTTATGAAATGGAGACAATTGATGACAAACAAAAAAACGCAGTGGTGTATTTTATAAAAGAAAAACTTTTATTGGGCAACAACCATAGATTTATTTCTCTGTGTCTCACCAACAGTTTCAGAACATAGTACACACACACACATACATACACGCAAACTCATACACATACACTCACACACATACACACTCACATAGCAGACACACTCATACCATAGACACACAAAATATTGTTGGATGTATAAAATGCAGAATTGTTGTTTTTCAGTGAATTTTTTATTTTTAATGTGTAACATACATACACATATACTACATATATAATTTATTTATAGTATATATATATATTTTTTTTATATAGTACATGTATAGTATACAAGCATACATATATATATGTATGTATATACTAGTATATATGTGTGTGTATGTGCTGAAGTATATAACTGTAAGAAAGAGAGGCATGTATTGAGAACACTGAAGGAAAAAAAAAAAAAAGAAAATCTAGACAAATCTAGAAGAAAGAAAATGAAAGGAAGACAATCTAACGAATGACAATAGATGGCGCTTGTGTCAGAGTTAGTTTCCTCCACAAAAAAATAAATAAAATAAAATGAAAAACAAAATAAAAAACCCGAAGATGTTTTTTACATTTTTTTTTTTTTTTTTGATGAAAGAGACTCGAACGTAACGAAAAAGTATTTCCATGTAAACACAAGAATCAAGGTGTCTGCGGAGAGATGGTACCAAATACATTTGGTGCTGTAGTAGAATTGGCTCAATACATTTTGGTAGAATTTCACCTTAGTGCTTCCTTTGATGTTGGTCTGCTTAAGCAGTTGTTTGTGTGAAGATTCTTGAATTTATATGTGTGTGCATGTATATATATATATATATATATATATGTGTGTGTGTGTGTGTGTGTGTGTGTGTGTGTGTCTATATATATATATATATGTATATAAATATGTGTGTATATATGTATAGATATATATATATATATGTGTGTGTATATATGTATATATATGTGTGTGTGTGTATATATACATTTGTATGTATATATATATGTATGTATGTATATATGTGTGTATATATACGTGTGTGTATATATATATATACACACACACACACACACACACATATACATGTATTTATACATATATATATATATATATATATACATACACACACACATACATATATACATGTATTATTTATACATACATACATATATATATATATATATAAACACAGGTATGTATGAATGTGTATGTATCTTATTTGTTTGTCATTAGACTGTGACCATGCTGGGGCACTGCCTCGAAGAGTTTTAAGCCGAATGAATCGACCCCCAGTACTTATTGTCTTTTTTTTTTGTTTTTGTTTTTTTATAAAGCCTGGTACTTATTCTATCGGTCTCAGTTTTGCCGAACCGCTAAGTCACGGGGACGTAAACAAACCAACACCGGTTGTCAAGCGGTGGCGGTGGGGACAAACAGAGACACAAAGACACACACACACACTCACACAATATATACATATATATGTATATATATATATATACACGCACACACATACACGACGGGCTTCTTTCAGTTTCCGTCAACCAAGCATGCACACACATGTGTGTGTCTGTAAAAATGTTTTTATTTCACAAATGTAATTAAAAAATTCAATAGAAAAATAGATTTCTAAACATACTGTGTGTGTGTGTGTATTTATATCTATATATATATATATATCTATATATATATATATATATGCAATATATGTACATACACAAATGTATACACATATAAACATATACACATGTATAGTTACATATATACATACATACAGTTACAAGTATATACACATATACACATTTATATGAATTATATACCATTACATAAACATATATATATATATATATATATATATATGCATACATAGTTACATGCATATATTATACATATGTAACTGATATATACACACACAAAGTTATATACATTAATGTGTGTGTGTGTGTATATATATATATTATATATATATATATATATATA
>NC_069005.1:6540791-6540976 GCF_001194135.2 Octopus bimaculoides | reverse complement strand
ATATATATATATATATATGCAATATATGTACATACACAAATGTATACACATATAAACATATACACATGTATAGTTACATATATACATACATACAGTTACAAGTATATACACATATACACATTTATATGAATTATATACCATTACATAAACATATATATATATATATATATATATATATATATATA
>NC_069005.1:6533411-6535937 GCF_001194135.2 Octopus bimaculoides | reverse complement strand
GAAAGGAGAGGAGGCATTAAAAAAGGGGGCAAAAAAAAGGATGAGACGTAAGTAATAGCTAAAGAAACATTATTAACATAAATATGATCCACTTAATTTTCATTGATCAAGATGCATTATGGTGAAGCAAAATAATAATAATGATAATAATTCTTTTTACTTTAGTAAAAGGCCTAAAATTTTGCGGGAGAGGACTAGTTGATTACATCGAACCCCAGCGTTTCACTGGTACTTAATTTATCGACCCCCGAAAGGATGAAAGGCAAAAGTCGACCTCAGTGGAATTTGAACTCAGAATGCAAAAGCGGACAAAATACCGCTAAGCATTTTGCCTGGCGTGCTAACACTTCTGCCAGCTCGCTGCCTTAAATAATAATAATAATAAAAAACTACTGACAATTCATGCAACTAGATTGTCCCAGACTCACCCTCTGCATAGATTAAAAAAAGGAAGCTAAAGCATGGATCACTGCTAAAATATAGATCACAAGGGAGACAACTTCAAATTGCCTACCTTTCAATGCAGAGAGAGAGAGAGTGTTGTGAGGAAATTAAAAGTTGAGGTTTGTTTGCTGGCAAGAGGGTTGTTTGTCAATGTTGCACTGGTGTTTCCTCTTTTATTATTTAATCTTGCTCATGGTGTCCTCCAGTCTTTGACAAATTAATAGTTTCAGGAGTTTGGAATTGTTTAAGTGTGATTGTCCAGCACTATCAGAACGGGATTGCCAGATTTAACCCCTTTTCTTAAGAATAATTTCCGTTGAAATACGCTACCTTTTGTTTCAATTAATTCCACAAACAACAAAGAACTTAAAATAACCTTGCCTTAATTAAGCTAGAAAAAAGCATGAAGATCATATATAACCAGGAGTGGTGGTCTTAAGTGGCTCGGTGCAAAAGATTTGTTTTTTAACAAGTCTATGACATGAACTGTTCCCTTTTTCGCTTTTAATATATTTTAATTTAATTTGATAAGCTAAACAAATTTAACCCTTTAGTAATTTGAACCAGCCCCATCTGGCTCCAATATTCAATCTGTTTTGTGTTCAAACTGGCCACATCCATCCAACCTCACACGTCTACTCTACAATGAGAACATTTTAGAAATAAGCAATTACCAATTTTCTTTTTTTTGTCTCTTTTTCTGTAAGAGGTTAACAGCTAAACTGCCATCCAGTATGTTACTAATCCTATTCCACCCGCCCTTTTGCTGGCACTGGAAACGTAAATGGTAAATGATGCATCTAGCACTATTTGAACAGAAAATGCTGAAAGTAGACACTACACAGTTGAGTGGACCCCACATTAATCCTGAAATGGCAGGAAAGCGTTCCATGAATGCATGTGCCAAATGGGGGAAAAAACGAAAAAACTTCCTCTTCTTAAGGGAAATTTTTAAAAACTTATTTTCACTTTACATAAGTACAAAAACTATAATAATCGTTAGTCTGTTGCACAATAATTAAGTGTTATTAAAATAGTCATTTTCCTTTGCATCTGCCATGAGCATAAATTCATTTGAGATTCCTGCATTGTACAAACGTATCATCAATTGATATCTGCCATTTAAAGACTAATGCTTTGCTCGTTTCCATCGTATTCAGCTAGGGTTTGTAAATAATAACATAACCCCAAGGGTCATAGATTTGGGAGAGAGAGAGGGGTCAGTCGGTCTTACTCTTATGAGGTGCTTTATTTAATTGACCCCAATTAGGATGAAAAGTTAAGTAGACCTTGGCAGGATTTGAACCCAGTAGAGGGACATAACTGAAGACACCAATCATTTTCTCTGGTGCTCTACTGATTCTAACGATGGGACTTTTATTTCCCTAAAAGGAGACAGAGTTTCCCTCCTTGTTTTTTTTGTGTTGCAGTTGTTCAATACTCCATCAATCAAGTAAAGCAGAAAGCTATAATGTAAAGGTGCTTCCAATCATGACCATCCCATTTTCCCCACCCTGGGGCTCTAATGGATCTAGAGCTAAAACATTACGCAGCATGTTCTATCTTTAAAGTGCTAGTGCTAGGTTGGGCATGATTCGAAGGGGATTTGGTTGCTGTTTCTAGCAAACAGAGCAACCCACACATAGTCCACACCATACTCCTGTGACTCGTAGACGGGGGCCACAGAGTTCTATGTATGAGTGTCTCTCCGTTTCTGTGTGTGTGTGATCCTATCCAAACAAAACTGGTGGCGGAAGGACTCTTATAAAGTCAAACATTTGAGAGATTATATTTATAATTAAAAAAAAAAAAAAAAAAAATTAAAACAAGGCAAGCATGTTTGGGGAGAGAGAGAGTGGAGAGAGAGAGAGAAAGGGAAGACCAACTTGGGGAATGGGGGGAGGGGGGAAACAAAATACTATAAAAAGTTTCTTTTAGTAAAAAGATTCATATATATATATATACATATATACATACATATATATACACACACATATACACATACATATATATACATATAAAGATATATATATACATACATATATATATATATACACACATATATACATACATATATATACA
>NC_069005.1:6531824-6532810 GCF_001194135.2 Octopus bimaculoides | reverse complement strand
TTCATGTTGACGTCTCTCTAAAAAAAAAAGCAGTGTGGTGGGGGGCGGGGGGTGTATGTGCGCGTGTGTTGGTTATGGGTCCATCTGTCCGTCCGTCCGTCAGTCGGGAGGAGGGGGAGGGGAAGTAACAGCTGAATGAAAGCTGATTGTTTGGCTCGACCCCCTGTAATTTTTTCAAAAAAAAAAGGATCTGTCCAGGCCCTATGCTTCCCGGTCTCCATTTACCAACACACACACACACACACACACGTATGCGCACACAGGTTTCTAACAGTCTGCCACGGCGTTCCCAACATAATAGTAACCTTCCCAATGTTCCAAGTGCCACACCCAGCCAAAGTGCACACAGATATGGCACACTCCAGCCCCTCAACCATCAATGCCACACTCAATTCTTGCAGTTATTCTAAACCCAGCAAACCCTATTTCTCCTTTTCCAAGCACTATTCTATAGCAGCAGCAGCAGTAGTAGTATTAGTAGTAATAGTAGTGGTAGTAGTAGGTTAGCCCCATTTCAGTCGTGATCCAGTGGACCTTATGATCGAAGACATTCCCAACGCTACATTTTTCTTTCTGTTTGATTTACAGACATAGCATATGCAGAATTATGCACCCTTTCTTGTGTAACCATTGTGAGGGGTGGGTGAGATTTGGAGGAGAGATTTGGCTGTACTTTCTAGCATATCTAAGCAATCACTTAGTGGGGGGGGGGCTATCTTGATGATGTGTGTATATGTATATATATGTGTGTGTGTGTAAGGAAGGAGGAACTTGTAGATGGAAGTTGAGGAGTTGCATATAAATAAATAAAGAGTAAAAAAGAAATAAAAACAAGTGGGAGAAACAACAACAACAACAACAAAAGAATTTTTTTTAAAAAACTGGTAATATTGAAATTAAGATCCACAATAAATTGTAATAATAATAATAATAGTAACAGCAACAACAACAACAACAAAAACAGCAATGAGGAAAAAAAAATATAA
>NC_069005.1:6529378-6531443 GCF_001194135.2 Octopus bimaculoides | reverse complement strand
CATTGACCTCAGTACTTGACTGGTACTCCATTTTATTGGGCCTCCCCACCCTCCACCACCACCATCATCATCTCTTTGGGCTGAATGAAAGACGGTTGCTGTCCTTGGCAGGATTTGAACCCAGGCCTGAAAGTTTAAAAAATCTGCAAATGTAAGGCCTTTTGTCCAACACACTAATGATTCTCTTAATCCAAGGCCGTTAACAACCACCACCATCACAGCTTCTATCAGATCAGAGGCACGAGGCCCTAAATGTAGTGTGTGTGTGGGGCGAGGGGATGAAAAAGGGGGGGAAAAAAAAAAACTTAGTAGAATTTGAATCTGATGGATGTCGACAACAACAATCCTTTCTACTATAGACACAAAGCCTGAAATTTTAGGGGACGGGGCTAGTCGATTATATTGAGCCCAAAACGGTGAAAGTCATCCATGGCAGAATTTGAACTCAGATTTCAAAAAGCCAGCAGAACTGTCATCAAACACATTGTCCAAGTTGCTAATGATTCAACCAGCATTGCTACCTTAATCCTTTCTACTGGAGGCACCAAGGCCTCAAATTTGTGGCAGTGCAAACTAGTTGATTATATCAACCCCAGTGTTTCACTGGTACTTAATTTACTGACCCTGAAAAGAGGAAAGGTAAAGTTGGCCTCAGAATGTAGCGACGGGCGAAATACCACTAAGCGTTTCGTCCAGTGTGCTAACGATTCTGCCAACTCACTGCCTTTTTTGCTACCTTAATAATAATAATTAGGGGTCAAGCTGGCAAAAACGTTAGCATGCCACGCAAAATGCTTCGCAGTATTTCATCTGTCTTTACATTCTGAGTTCAAATTCCGCCGAGGTTGACTTTGCCTTCGGGGTCGATAAATTAAGTACCAGTTGCATACTGGGATCGATCTAATCGACTGGTCCCCTCTCCAAAAATTTCGGGCCCTGTGCCTAGAGTAGAAAAGAATCATGATTTTTCTATAACAGGAACAAGGCCAGTTGATTACATTGACCCCAGTACTCAACTGGTACTTATTCATCGACCTTGGTGGAGCCGCTAAGCATTTATTCTGAGTTACTAAGGATTCTGTCAGCTTGCCACCTTATAATAATAATGGTCTCAAATTTTGGCACAAGGCTAAGGAGAAGGTAACTGGTCAAAGTAATCAACCCCAGTACTTGACCAGCACTTATGTTATTAATCCCCAAAAGCAAAGTTGATTTCAGTAACGTGAACTCAAAATGTCAAAAAAGCTGGAAGAAATTTTGCCTGGAACAGTAAGGATTCCCTCAGCTCACAGCCTTAATAATAATAATTCCATTGTGTAACAAACTCTTTTTTGTTTTTCTGTCTTTGGTCAGTAAGTGTTATTTCCTATTCTACCGAGATATCAAAGGAAATGACTGCTGTTCCAGTCAAACTTTATTTTGTGATTTGGACATCAATGTTTTGAAACTGATCTATTTTCCCCCATTACATTTCAGACAGATTCAGTGCTGAGTTACTGATACAGAAATACAGTTATATCAAATATTCTGCTCAATACCACAGATTTATTTGTTGTCTTTGGTCAATAAGAGTTATTTCCTATTTGCTTCTGTCTAGAAATGAAAGGAAATGACCGCTAGTCCTTTCAAACTTTGCTTTCATGACCTGGACGTCAATGTTTTAAAACTCACCTATTTTCCATTACATTTCAGATAGATTCAATGCCGAGTTGCTAAAGCAGAAATATCGTTATAGCAAATATTCTGTTCAATACCACAGAATTGCTTGTCAGTTGCTTGGCCGTAACCATTTGAGCATGTCCCTTAGTGGCTGACAATATGTGCATCTCTGATCATGAGCAGGAGTAGTGGGGGAGCATCATAGCCATGTGTTGAGGAGAGGGATTCTTTGGGGTTTGAATGACTGTAACAAAAGCAAAGTTTGAACGAAATATTAGCCCTTTTTTTATACTTCCTCAGGGGTCAGCAAATAGGAAATGACAGTTGGTATTCAAGGACAAAAATTGTGTTACACAGGCCTAATTCTTTTTTGGAGGGGGGTAGGGGAGGGACAGGCGGATTTGTT
>NC_069005.1:6526440-6527279 GCF_001194135.2 Octopus bimaculoides | reverse complement strand
AGGCACAAGGCATGAAATCTTGGTGGAGTAAGCTAGTCATTTCATCAACCCCTCTCCCCCAGTACTCAACTGGTACTTGTTTTATCGATTCTGAAAGAATGAAAGGCAAAGTTGACCTCGGCGGAATTTGAACTCAGAATGTAAAGACAGACAAAATGTTTTGCACCATTTTGTCCGGTGCAGTAACAATCCTGTCAGCCTGTCACCCTAATAATAATAATAATAATAATAATAATCCTTTCTACTATAGACACAAAGCCTGGAATTTCGAGGGGGGGAGGGTCCAGTTGATTAGATCGACCTCCCTCAGTATGCAACTGGTACTTAATTTATCGACCCCCGAAAGGATGAAAGGCAAAGAGTCGACCTCAGTGGAATTTGAACTCAGATTTTAGCGACGGGTGAATTATTGCTAAGCATTTCACCCAGCATGCTAATGATTCTGCCAGCTCACCGCCTTAATAATAATAATAATAATAGTAGTAGTAGTAGTAGTAGTAGTCTCTAAAGTAGGCACAAAGCCACTTATTTAGTGAAGAGGGGGGAAACAGTCGAGTACATGAAGCACCCCCAAGTCTTAGATGGTACTTAACCTTTGTAACTCACAAGTACAATTTAGTGGGCATGATTTCGTTTGGCCGTAATAACCCTGGAAGACGCAAAAGCAGGTAGCCACATTGTATTTGTGTTCACAGCTCACTTAATTGGCAGAAACATCGTTATTTTTCAAGACCATAGTCAAACAAAACCAAATCGCACCAGCTAAAACAAAACTCGTGGGTCCAAAGAGCCAAGTTTATCAACCCCCCATCCTTTCCCTTGTCAAGTACAAAAGGGAA
>NC_069005.1:6524531-6525113 GCF_001194135.2 Octopus bimaculoides | reverse complement strand
AAAAAAGATTCATATAAGGAAAACAAAGAGAATGGAAATAATAATAATGCAAATGAAGAAATGGTTTTACCGAAGAAATTTTGAAGATTCATCTTCAATTATTAGATTTCTCTTTTTTCTTTCACAGACAGACAGACACACACACACACACAATTTGCCCCTAATTGATAATTTGATAGCATATCTCAATACACAAAGATATACACACTTGTGTGTGTGTGCGCATGTATATATATATATATATATATATATATATTTATGTATAGGTACAACACTGACTTTCTGAACGCTGATGGTTTAGGACCTCTTTAGTAATCTGTACTAAGTTTATGAGCCAGGCCTTCAAATTCCCACAGCCGCCAGACTAGTTTACTGGTGTCTTGTGCAGTACGGTATTAATGAACTCGGAGCATTAATAAAAATGTACAAGGTACCTGTATTTCATTTAATTTATTTTAAGTAAATTTAATATTCGTTTGATTTAGAGTGTATTGATGAAGGTGGCCACTGCTGGTTCAGAAAAAATCAGTAAAACGGAAAGGCATTGGATACGGAAAATCGATGTTGTACCTATGTGTATGT
>NC_069005.1:6524212-6524521 GCF_001194135.2 Octopus bimaculoides | reverse complement strand
ATGTGTGTGTCTGTGTGTGTGTGTATATATATATATATATATATATACTTACAACATTGGTGACGCTGACGTTCGGTCATGTAAAAACAAATAATAAATGAGTATAATTATATATACGTACAGGTATGTGCATACCTACGTCTACCTGTATATATATAGTTGCATATCTGGGTACAGGACATTGCAAACAAAACGTAGACAAGAAAATAATAACAACCAGAGTATAGAAAACACACAAGCCACATAGAGAACATTTTCCTTCATCAGCTACCCCCGTTTTAACACCGGCGTTTCGAAGAGTTGGGCAGG
>NC_069005.1:6521842-6524094 GCF_001194135.2 Octopus bimaculoides | reverse complement strand
TCCCATGGACCGCAAATTAAATTTGTATACACAAATTAAACCTGTGCCATGGAGGAATGTAGTGGCAGACAAAAAACAAGACAGGAAAACAAACGGAAAAGGCTATACGACCAGACGTGAAAAATTATGTGTTTTCTGTACTCTGGTTATTATTATTTTCTTGTCTACGTTTTGTTTGCAATGTCCTGTACCCAGATATGCACCTATATATACAGGTAGACGTAGGTATGCACATACCTGTACGTATATATGCATATACTCATTTATTATTTGTTTATATATATATATATATATATATATATACACACACACACACAAGCATACATTCTTATATGAATATCTTATGCGTGTACATATTTCAAGTATATTTTACATATATATATTTTATATACATACATATATATATATATGTATATATACATATATGTGCATACACATAAACACATCCTTATATGAGTGTGTATGTATATATATATATATATATATATATATATATATATATATATATATATATATATATATATATATATATATATATAGATATATACACACACACACACACACATACATATCTGTATTCATATACCTATGCAGACGTACATACATACATAACAGGTAGAAGGCAGAATAAGAAGATATTTATGATGATTGTGTTTTTTTTTTGTGGAGGATGTCTTCAGGGGGGAGGTGGGGGGACAGAGAGGTTGTGGGTGGGCGCAGGAGGTGTGGTTCAGTCCACTGTGATGGGACGGGGGTGGTTGATTACTTTCTCGTCTCCAGCTCTCTTCGTCTCTCAATCTCGTACGCCTTACACACACACACACACACAAACGCATATGTATGTGTGTGTGTGTGCATTTTATATATACAGGAATATATATGTAATTTCATACAAATGCATGTACACG
The DNA here is from genome assembly GCF_001194135.2 of Octopus bimaculoides. NCBI lineage: Eukaryota > Metazoa > Mollusca > Cephalopoda > Octopoda > Octopodidae > Octopus > Octopus bimaculoides. Next base: position 6,523,186 of record NC_069005.1, on the reverse strand, counting down.
TATGTGTGTGTGTGTGTGTGTATAGACATGCACGTTTATATATACACACGTCTGGTCTATATATGCATAAATGCAAGCAAATGCGCGCACGCACGCACACACACACACACACCGGAATATTTATATACACATAAGTATATACAAGTGTGTGTGTAAATTATATATATATATATATATATATTAGATACACATGCACATATACAAGCTTATATGTGTATATATACAAATACATATGAATGCATACATATTAGTATATGTCTATATAACTGGTCATCCAATTATCGCATATTCAATACACACCAATGCACCAATGGCTGCGCTCTCTCACTCTCTAATATACACACGTGCGCGCACACACACACATACGTACATACATACACACACACTCAGATAACATGCTGCTGTGTCCGACCTACAAACACATATGTCGGATAAGGAATTATTATTATATTATTTTTTTTACAAAAAAACAAAAAAAAAATGGAAAAAAAAGAGAAAAAAAAAATTTTTTTTTTAGCTTTAAAAATTTTTTAAAAATTAAAAATAAAAATTATTTCTTTTTTCTTCCTTTTTTTTTGTTGCTTATTTCCTTGTTTTGTTTTGTTTTCTGTTTTGTTTTTTTTTATTTAATTGGACCATCCACTCTCTAATCAGATATTTTCACATATCTGTGAGTGGTTGTGCTAACTTTGGCACGTTTCACTGCCGCCAAATAACGGTTTCTGTAGTGTTTTTCTTTAACTTTCTCATTTTATCATTGTCATTATTATTATTATTTATAACTCATTCCTTTTTTTTTTTTTATATCAACTCCTTGTTTATCGTTATGGGATTTGTACAATGCTCTCGCTTTCACCTCCATCGCACCACTAAATATCACACCTGGGTTGTTTCCAAACCTTCCCATTCATCGTCGCTTTCAGTGTCCGATAGATTCTCGTCGATCACCTCGTCGTTGTCGCTAAGGCTGTCAGCCGACATCGCATCTGTGCTGCCCGTGATGGATGTGCCATCGCTGCCCAGTCCGACGCTCGAACACGTGCTCATGTTCGTCCGATGTGAGTTGAACACGTTCGACGTTCGCTCGTTCATGCTTAGAGAATTCATGCTGCTGACGACGCTGCGGCTCTGTGGGACGTTGCTAGACGTGCTTGGATTCAGCGTCGGATCATGCTTGGTCTGGTGGGACGGTAAGTTCTCTGTGCTTCTACTCTTCATTGGCACTGAGTCGAAAGTTGTGTTCTGATTACAAGTACTGAAGTATAGTTTCACCTGATGTAGAGAAAAAAAAAAATAACAGGTAAGACAATTAATCATACAACAATACATTATCATCAGGGGTTC
>NC_069005.1:6517759-6520719 GCF_001194135.2 Octopus bimaculoides | reverse complement strand
TATATATATATATATGAGTGGGTGCTGAAAAGATCCTGGCTTTAAGAGTATCATGACAGGCCCAACCTTCTGAGTTTTTTTGCAGGGCTTAAAAAAACTGAAGGACCGCTGCAATAAGCGTGTGAGTCTGAGAAGGGAATATGTTGAATAAAATCATAATTAACTGATTCTCCTGTATTTTCTTTTAACTAAAGCCAGGAACTTTTCAGCATCTGCCTCATACATATGAGGCATAAATGGCTATGTGGTTAAGCAGTTTGCTCTGTAACTATAGGATTGCCATTTCAATCCCAGTGTATGGCACCTTGAGCAAGTATCTCTTACCACAGCCTTGAATCAATCCAAGGAGACAGAAACTGGCTGCAAACCTAATGGAAAGAGAGTGCAACAGTTCTTAGATGGCAGATTTAACCCCTTTTGCATTTATACCAGTCATATGTGGCCCAAATATTCAACCTGTTCTATGTTCAAACTGGCCAGAGCTGGTATGTCACACCAACCCAACAATGCCATTCTAAGAATGAACAATCATCATCATCATCATCGTCGTTTAACGTCCAGTTTCCATGCTAGCATGGGTTGGACGATTTGACTGAGGACTGGCGAACCAGATGGCTACACCAGGCTCCAATCTGATTTGGCAGAGTTTCTACAGCTGGATGCCCTTCCTAACGCCAATCACTCCGAGAGTGTAGTGGGTGTTTTTACGTGCCACCAGCACGAAGGCCAGTCAGGAGGTACTGGCAACAGCCATGCTCGAAATGGTGTATTTTACATGCCACCTGCACAGGAGCCAGTCCAGCGGCACTGGCAACGCCTCGCTCAAATGTCTTTTCACGTGCCAGGAGGGCGACGTTAGTAACGATCACGCTCAAATGGTGCTACTTACGTGCCCCTGGCATGGAAGCCAGACAGCTGGCACGTCATCAAAATCTCAAAGCTACCAAATAATGCAGCAGGATTAATTCAAAATAATGTGAATAAACAAGCATTACATCCGGCAGAGTATTATGAACACTAAAGGGTTAATCTATTGTCTGTATTAATACTGACAATAGATTATCATTTTGGTGCTCATATTACTCTGCCAAAATGTAATATTTGTGCTGTACATTAGCTCACACCCTCTGTCAAATCAACGCTATCTGTACAGTTGTAGGGTGTGGCACATGTCAGATATTGAAGTGATCGCAGAGCAACACAAAATATTCAAGACTACAATGCACCACCTGCTTCAGGAATTGAAACTATGACCTTGTGATTGTGAGTGCAACACCCTAGGTCATATGATCACCTCATACCTGGCAACTAAACCAAATTAATCTCTAAGTAACAATCTGAAAAACAAGCATGGATGTTTAGGACAAACATATGAAGATGCTTTGGTTAGGCGAAGTGGAAAAAAAACTGACCGTCAGGAAGTCTTACCTTTTTCATTCGTTTAGGCTTATTAAAAAATTCTATCTTTATATCACTGCAGACTGGCTGCTGCTTATGAAGTTCCATATCAAAAAAACAGATGCCTTTTTTCACCTGTTCATATACTTGGGAGGCACACAATCTAATTTTGGAGTGGTAGATTACAAAGTATGGAGCTGAAAGTGGAAAGAGAAGATGGGAATTCAATGAGGAAGCAAAAGTGTACAGTTCAAAGTGAATGGAGAAGATGAGAAAGATTCTAAAATTGTTTTCAAAACTGGATGGATGGATGGATGGATGGATGCATACATACATACATCATCATTATTATTTAGGATCCACTTTCCTATGCTGGCATGAGTCAGATGGAATTTGCAGAGGCAGATTTTCTCCAGCCAAATACCTTTCCTGTCACCAACCCTCATCTGTTTGTAAGTAAGGTAATATTTCCCCATGGCCAAACATGTTTTCGCAGAAGACTAGAAACAACAGACACCACTTGCATGATGGTGACATTCGTTTTGTTTCACGTTGCTCCAGTCCACTCAACTGTAGAAATGAGTTTAGCCCAGAGAGGGATGGGCTCTGCCAGGCTTTCTCACCCTAGATACACTGCATGGCTGTAGCCCCACAACGACTCCCAGGGGGTAAAGGGACTCATCTTGCCTGTAAAGAGATATTTGATGAAATATGTGGAAAAAATAAGAAAATCTGAAAATGAATGTCTTTTGTAAAAAGCATCACTGGGAGTGTCTCTGCTTCTTACAGCATAAGAAGTCGTCAAGTGGTGGGGAAGAGGACAACAAAGAGTAAGTCACACACATGAATACAACAGGAGGCTTCATTCAGTTTCCATCGACCAATTTTGCTCACAAGATTTTAGTCAGCCTGGAGGTGTAGCAGAATACATTTGCCCAAGGTGCCATGCAGTGGGTCTGAACCCAGAACTATGCAGTTGGAAAACATGCTTCTTACCACACAGCTACGCCTGTGCCTACTTTATTATTTTTCTACTGTGTGTGTGTGAATGAGGAAAGGCAAAACTTCAAATTGAATTACCTCCCTTCAATAATATTTGTTTTGTTACCTCAGCGTCAGCGAAGGCAGAGGCGTTGTTCAATTATATTTGTTTGTTTGTCCGTGGACAAAATATCTCAAGAACCGCTGGTTGGATTCAGATAAAACTTTCAGGGATGTTTGGCCGCGTGACTGGCACAAACTGATTAGACTTTGGGATCGATCCGGTACCGGACAAGGATTCTGGATTATTTTTCCTGTTTTTTTTTTTTTTTTTATTAATTTTTGAGAGTGGCTGGGTTCATTTTTAGTATTCTCATTTGTGAGAGCATTTGAGTTTATTTCAGATATTATTTTAAAAATCATCTCTGGCTAATTGTTGCAAGGACGTTTGCGTTCTGAGTGCCCGTTAATATTGTTTTATTTCCTCTTAGAACTTTTGCATTAACATGAAATGTTTTTTTAATTATTTTCCATTGATAATTTGTGTTTAACATTTAAAATGACATCCAGAGCATATCTCC
>NC_069005.1:6511570-6517459 GCF_001194135.2 Octopus bimaculoides | reverse complement strand
TGTGTGTGTGTATATATATATATATATATACACACACACAGGTGCAGGAGTGGCTGTGTGGTAAGTAGCTTGCTTACCAGCCACATGGTTCCAGGTTCAGTCCCACTGCGTGGCACCTTGGGCAAGTGTCTTTTACTATAGCCTCGGGCCGACCAAAGACTTGTGAGTGGATTTGGTAGACGGAAACTGAAAGAAGCCCGTCGTATATATGTATATATATATGTGTGTGTGTGTATGTATATGTTTGTGTGTCTGTGTTGGCAACCGATGCTGGTGTGTTTACGTCCCCATAACTTAGCGGTTCGGCCAAAGAGACCGATAGAAATAAGTACTAGGCTTACAAGGAATAAATCTTGCGGTCGATTTGCTCGACTAAAAGGCAGTGCTCCAGCATGGCCGCAGTCAAATGACTGAAACAAGTAAAAGAGTAAAAAGAGTATACATACATACATACATACAAACACAATCTGCCGCACATACACACAGAGAATTATACTTACAGCAGGATCCATTAGTGAACATTGGAACAGTTTCAAAACGTATATTTTGTAAAAGCAGTATTACAGGTTTATAAACGATGCTGTTTTTCAATAAAAATTCATAATATTCCACATAACGTCTCTGACTCGGGATCGTTACACCCTGGAATGGAGAGAAAGATTACAGTTGGTGGGTGGGTGGGTGGTGGTAGATGAGGTCTCAGATATAACAATAAGACAGAGGACAGACTGTGTGTATGGATGCTGTAGATATGGTTGTGTGTGTGTGTGGGCATGTGGTCCAGTGGTCAAGGTGTTGAACAAACAATCGCAAGATTGTGGTTTCAATTCCTGGACCTAGCAGTGCCTTGTGCTCTCGAGCGAAATATTTAACCTTGTTGTTTCTATGGTCACTTTGACATCTGACATGTGGTACACCGTGCAACCATTTGATTTCATGGAGGGATTGAGCTGATGTCCAACACATACATTTGATCAGTACATATATAGGCGTAGGAGTGGCTGTGTGGTAAGTAGCTTGCTTACCAACCACATGGTTCCAGGTTCAGTCCCACTGCGTGGCACCTTGGGCAAGTGTCTTCTACTATAGCCTCGAGCCGACCAAAGCCTTGTGAGTAGATTTGGTAGACGGAAACTGAAAGAAGCCCGTCGTATATATGTGTATGTGTGTGTATATGTTTGTGTGTCTGTGTTTGTCCCCCCAACATCGCTTGACAACCGATGCTGGTGTGTTTACGTCCCCGTAACTTAGCGGTTCGGCAAAAGAGACCGATAGAATAAGTACTAGGCTTACAAAGAATAAGTCCTGGGGTCGATTTGCTCGACCAAGGGCGGTGCTCCAGCATGGCCACAGTCAAATGACTGAAACAAGTAAAAGAGATATATATCTCTAGCTGTGTGTAAATGTACGTATATATGCATGTACATATGTATTCATGCATATATATTCTTTAATTTCTGTTAGCTATCTTGGTTAAGACCTAGCTGCAGCAATATTGAGTCTTCTAAAAAATTCAGGATCTCAAACAGAGGGATTGACAGTGTGGTGGAAGTCGCTCTCACATAATGAGGATTTGGAGGTGTCTGTTATTACTCGTGTTTCCTCTTTTTTGAGGACCAAAGTTTGGAGCAAAACCGCCAAGAATCTTCCACAAGATCATGATGGCACAGAATTTCAACCAGCATTCCAGAAACTATGTACAGTAATACCTGTAGACTTTTGTCAATGTATGCATAAATGTATGAGTGTGTATGTATGTATGTATGTATGTATGTATGTATGTATGAGGAGAGACAAAGAAAGAGAAATGTGTGTATTTATGTATGGTTGTATGTTTTCGTAAATGTAAGCATATATATATATATATATATATATATACACACAGGGTGTCCAGAAATTACCTCTACTATTTGAAAAAGCATATGAGAGCTCAGCAGGTTGCATGTAACCAGTGAACTCCAAATGGAAGTGTTCTGATGTCTCTAATAATATTTGATTTGTTTTCCAAAAAATTCTACTGAATTATCCTTTTCGTTTTTTTTCTTAATTTTTCTAACTGTAAAGGTTATTTATGGACACGCACACCCTGTAAAATAGCATGTAAATGTATGTAAGCATATGTGTGATATATATATATATGTATGTATATATTGATAGAAAAGACAACAAAAGAAAGAAAGAGATCTCGATATTATGAAAATAGAGGAATTTATGTGTAAAAATATGTGACACTTATTCGGTAGCCGTGATAAAACTGAGTTTCGGATGCTGGGGTGGGAACCCACGCCAACATCTCTTCAGTTATCCGGTCATTGAAAATCCACAGGAATTTTCAATGGCCGGATAACTGAAGAGATGTTGGTGTGGATTCCCACCCTGGTATCCGAAACTCGGAGTTTTATCTTGGCTACCGAATAAGTGCCACATATTTTTACAGATATATATATATATATATATATTCAAGCACATATGTGCATGTGTGTGTGTGTGTGTGTTCATATACACACGTGTGCTGTGTGAATCAGGCATTAAACTATATCAGCAAAATGGCTACATACCTTTTTATCACAAGTACGAGTGTCTCCGTAAAAATCTAATGCCTCTTTGGCACTACAGAATTTCTGTCGGTGTAGTAAGTAGGAACAAATCATCACCCCAGTTCTACCCTGCAACCACAGGTATAAAAAAAAAAAAAAAAAAAAAAAAAAATCCATTAGAATCAGTGCAACAACAAACAAACAAACACACAGCAACAATTGCTATACAAAGGGAGATAAGTTAGTGTTTCAACTCGCAGTTCAGATAACTCTTTCGAATGCAATGCTTATTTGTTCACATTGTTTTTTATATTAATTGTGCATTATGTCAAAGCGTCAAGATTTCGATGAAGCGATTGCTTGTGTTTAGAATGACATTGTAGGCTAGGTGTGAGAGGCTGGATCTGACTGGTTTGAGCATAAAACAGGTAGAATATTTGGCTCAGGGATGTCTGGCCTCATAACTCTTTTAGCATTCAGGTTACTATGTCAAATGTAATACTTATTTACATTGTTTTGAATTAATCCATGCATTATCTCGTAGCTAAACATGACAACAACCTTATGCAGTTACGTAGCCTGCTAGAAATAGCAGCAAAATCGCTGTGTTATCTTTGGAAAGGACACGCAAGGTTAATGTAATCCTCTACACACTAAATCAAACAAATACATACATGAAATTAAATTATAAAAAACAAGGGTTGGCATACATTTGATCGCAAGTCTGCTTGATCAGAGCTGATGGGGCAATTAACCCATTTGTTGTCATATTTCTGTTGAAATACACTGCTTTTGTTTCAAATAATTTAAAAAATAATTAGTAATTATTATAGCGCAGGAATGGCTGTGTGGTAAGTAACTTGCTTACCAACCACATGGTTCCGGGTTCATTCCCACTGCGTGGCACCTTGGGCAAGTGTCTTCTACTATAGCCTCGGGCCGATCAAAGCCTTGTGAGTGGATTTGGTAGACGGAAACTGAAAGAAGCCAGTCGTATATATGTATATATATATATATATATGTGTGTATATGTTTGTGTGTCTGTGTTTGTCCTCCCAACATCGTTTGACAACCGATGCTGGTGTGTTTACATCCCCAGAACTTAGCGGTTCGGCAAAAGAGACCGATAGAATAAGTACTAGGCTTACAAAGAATAAGTCCTGGGGTCGACTTGCTCGACAAAAGGCGGTGCTCCAGCATGGCCGCAGTCAAATGACTGAAACAAGTAAAAGAGTAAAATAACTCATTATTAAGCTGGTGTTTGGATCATAAATTAACATGAAATTTAAAGGATTGCTTGTCTCGAACAGAGATTCTCTAACAGACTAGTTTCTTGGTTTTAATACAAACAGGGTTTTTGTATAATAGAACCAAGGGAGGTCTCAGGCAGGTTGGTATGAAAAGGGTCAAGACAAACATGATAGAAAGATCTGGAAGCTATGTCATATGACTTCGATATTCCTGTAAAATATTCCTGCTTTGGTACAATTATTTTTGAAAACAATGAGAGAGATCATTGCCAGTGCCCCTGGACTGGCTCCTGTGCGGGTGGCACATAAAATACACCATTTTGAGCGTGGCCATCGCCAGTACCGCCTGACTGGCCTTCGTGCGGGTGACACGTAAAAGCACCCACTACACTCTCTGAGTGGTTGGTGTTAGGAAGGGCATCCAACTGTAGAAACTCTGCCAAATCAGATTGGAGCCTGGTGTTGCCATCCGGTTTCACCAGTCCTCAGTCAAATCGTCCAACCCATGCTAGCATTGAAAGCGGACGTTAAACGATGATGAATGAAGAATTTAGTAAATTAATTTCGCCATTATTAAACTGGTATTTGGATCATGAATTAACGTGAAATTTTAACGGAAGGTTTTTCATAGGAATAAGGATGGCCTGAGGAATGCTTGTATCAAAAGGAATTACGACAAACATGATAGAAAAATCTAGAAGCCAAACCGTATGACTTGGATATTTCTGTGGAAACACAACTGCTTTGTTTGTTTATTAAACTGGTGTTTGGAACCACAAAATTCTGATGGAAGGTTTTAGATAACTTTAAAACAAAGTTTGGATCATAGGACCCGGGATGGTTTCAGGTGGGTTGGTATTGAACTCTTGCACCCAGCTCTTACCTTTCCGGCTTTACAGTGTATTGCGCCAACATTTTGTTCATCTTTTGAAAGCCACTGGTCAAGATCGTGACAGAAGGATCGGATAAGCTCCACTTCAGGTGGACAATGGTCATCAAATGGAAAAGACGCAACACGCTTGTGAAATTTATTGGCATCGTACTTGCGTTCAGAACACCTGAAAGGGGAGAAGAAGAAAAAAAAAAATAGAAGGGAACATATCTTAATTCGTTGCCAACATGTCATAATTATTAGCAAACATTTCATAATTGATACAAACATTTCGTAATGTAACCTATTCAGGATTATATGCAAACATTTCATAATTAGATGAAAACCTTTCATTCAATGTAAACATTACATAAACGCAAATATTTCCTTATAAAATGTAAACATTTCATAATTAGCTTTAACCTTTTAGTGTTTAGATTACTCTTCTGTCAATGAACTGTTAAGTTACAGGGATGTAAACAAACCAACATTGGTTGCCAAACGGGGGGAAATGCAGGCACAAAGACACACGCACACACATCACCATCATCATTTAACACCCAATTTTCTATACTTGCATAGGCTGGATGGAGTTTATTTGAAGCAGGTTTTCTGTAGCCGGATGCTCTTCCTGTGGCCAACTCTTGTTTTCAAGCAAGGTAAATAATTCCCTCGTGGCTAGACAATGTTTTCGCAGAGCATTGGAAAGGAAACGACACTGCTTGTATGACAGTGACAATCATTTTACAACTGTCACACAATGTCAAGACAAGGAGAGACACACACACACACACCATCACCACCGTCGTCATTTAACATCCATGTTCCATGCTAGTATGGGTTGGACACTAGCAATGACAACAGGCTTCTTTCAGTTTCTGTCTACCAAATCCACTAACAAGGCTTTGGTTGGCTCGGGGCTGTAATACAAACACATGTGCAAGCTGCTATGCAATGGGTGGAATTGAACCCTGAAACCAGCTGGTTGCAAAAACAACCTCCTTAACCACACAGCCATGCCTGCACCCTATAATAGAAATTTCTCTTTTATTTCTTTTTTTTTTGTTTGTTTGGTAAAACCATCAATAATGCTAAACTCTGGAGAAAGGCTTTTTTTTTTCCTTTTTCTTTTTTTTTAAAGATATTACCAACAACAACAAAAACAACAACTTTTCAAAGAGAATTGTCCAAGAATGCAGACAATTCATATACATCGTTTGCTGCAGGGCAT
>NC_069005.1:6510051-6510944 GCF_001194135.2 Octopus bimaculoides | reverse complement strand
ACGGATTATTTTGTAGCTTTAAAATTTCATCATCATCATTATCATCATTGTTTAACATCCACTTTCCATGCTAGCATGGATTGGACGATTTGACTGAGGACTGGTGAACCAGGCTCCAATCTGAATTTAGTTTGATTTCATCTCAATGATGTAATTATTTTTAGAATGACATTTAAGGGTAAGTGGGAGAGGTCAGATCTGGTTGGTCTGAACATAAAACAGGTTGAATATATGAACCATAAATGGCTGGTTTAACCCCCTTTAGCATTCAGATTATTTTATCAAATATAATTCTTATTTATCCACATTGTTTTGAATTAATCATGCATTATCTTAGCTTTGATATTTCAAAGATGTGATTGTTTATTTTTACAATGACATTATAGGCGAGGTGTGAGAAGCCAGATCTGGTTGGTTTTTAACTTAAAACAGGCAGAATATTTTTGCATGGGACATGGCTGGCTTTAAATGCTAAAGGGTCCAAGGTGGTATTTTGGACATAACTTAACATGGAATTTTGATGGAACGCTTTCATTTTGATCTCTTTAAAATGGAAACGTTTGCATCCAAAAACTACAGGTAATCTCAGAGAGGTTAGTCTCAACAGGGTTAAAACCTTCTGAACGTGAAAGCGAATGGATACTCTTTTACTTGTTTCAGTCATTTGACTGCGGCCATGCTGGAGCACCGCCTTTAGTCGAGAAGATTGACCCCAGCACTTATTCTTTGGAAGCCTAGTACTTATTCTATCGGTCTCTTTTTGCTGAACCACTAAGTTACGGGGACGTAAACACACCAGCATCGGTTGTCAAGCGATGGTGGGGGGACAAACACAGACACACACACACACACATATATATATACATATATAGGATGGGCTTCTTTCAGTTTCC
>NC_069005.1:6504247-6506747 GCF_001194135.2 Octopus bimaculoides | reverse complement strand
CGTTGCTATTGAGAGAAACGGTGACTATGTTGAGAAGTAGGGATGTTGGTAATTACACCTGTCCTAAACAAAATGGCATTACTTTTTGACTCACCCTCGTGTATATATATAAATTTATTTATTTCAGGTGTAGATGTATGTTTAAGAAGTAGATTTACAACAAAGTTCTGGATACCACTCAACTGGTACCTTGAGGTATGTCTTTTTTATAACAGCTACAGGATTGACCAATGTCTTGGGAGGGAAATTTGGGTGATGAAACTACATTGAAGCCCATCATTTGTGTGTGTGTGTCGTGAGGGTGGGTGGAACATCAGGTAGCCAATAAAACAATGCTCCACTGAGTTTTGTACCTAAGATGGCTTTAGCTCGTGGATAAATAGAGATTGATAAAATAAGTTCTAAATGTAATGAAACTGAGGAAAAATTGCTAAAATAAATCGTGGGCAGTGCTCCAGCATGGCTACAGTCAGTGAAAACAATAAAAGACTTGATATATATACATATATATATACACACACAGGGGTAGTGTGTGTGTGTGTGTAGTAGTAGTAGTAGTAGTAGTAGTGTGTGTGTGATGGAACTTGACATTTACAAAGAAATGGAATCAAGAAGTTCTGATATTTAAGCCATTTCCTGGGAAATTAATATTTTCTTTTATAACCAAGATGGATGTGGTGTCTTTCATTAGATATCCTGCTTAGGTTTTCTTTTTTTTGTTTTTTTTACTTGTTACAAGAGGAGAGGCTCTCATTTCCCTTTCCACAAACAGGTCAACAACGAAAGATCTGCAGCAAATATCGAGTCAAATAGAGTTACGTCCCTTCTCACTCTCGGTGACAAAAGACAGAGTGATTACTAAGCTAACCACATGGACAGGTGTGGATAGGGGCGAAGAGGGGGTGTCACTAATTTTCATTTATCTCTCTTTCTGTTTTTTTAATGCTCAGATAAGATAAGCAGCACCTCAAGATCCTTTCTGCAAGTCTCTAAAATTGGTTAGGGTGGAGGGGAAGAAAGAACCAGAAGCAAAAAAAATATATTTACTTTGTTAATTAATCATTCTAGCTTTGAGATTTCAATGGTGTGATTGTTATTTTTAGAATGACATTGTAGGATAGATGTGAGGGGCCAGATATGGTCAGTCTGAACATAAAACGGCTAGAATATTTGGGTCAGATATGGTTGGTTTAACCCTTTAGCATTCAGATTACTCTGTCAAATATAACGCTTATTTATTCACATTGTTTTGAATCAATTATGCATTATGATGATGATCATTGTTTAACGTCCGCTTTCCATGCTAGCATGGGTTGGACGATTTGACTGAGGACTGGTGAACCGGATGGCTGCACCAGGCTCCAATCTGATCTGGCAGAGTTTCTACAGCTGGATGCCCTTCCTAACACCAACCACTCCAAGAGTGTAGTGGGTGCTTTTATGTGCCACTGGCACGAGGGCCAGTAAGGTTGTACTGGCAACAGCCACGCTCAAAATGGCGTTTTTTACGTGCCACCTGCACTGGTAATGACCTTGCTCGAATGTTTTCTAAACGTGTCACCGGCACAAGTGCCAGTAAGGTGACGCTGGTAACGATCGTGCTCAAATGGTGCTATTTACGTGCTACTGGCACGGAAGCCAGACAGTGCTGTTAGTGACATTTAAATATTATTTAAATATCATAAAAATAATAAGTATCTTAACGGTATACAGATATAAATTATATTTCAGTATAAAATAGATTGTTTAATCTTATTGTTTTTAATAGATAGTTAATAATATTTATTTTGTGTATAGTGTTGTTATAGCTTAGTTGAATTGATTCTAAGTATGTATTTCTTTAGAATATTTGGTAATAATAGTTGGACATAGATGTGAGATTTTGACAACGTGATGTTGTAGCGCAGGTGTGATAGGCCTGATCTGGCCCTTTGTACATAGAACAGGTAAAATATTAGGGCACAGACAACTTTTTTCAAAGAGTGGGTCACATGAAACATGATTCATCATCAAATGGATTGCACAGGTGAAAAAATTCAAGGTAATTTTTCATTCAAGTGCACCATTCAGAAAATCCCTGCGTGCAGGTCACGTTTTACCCCCGACTGCTTAAAACTGAGCAGGTTTACTTCACCTGCTAGAAATAGCAGCCGAAATCCCTCAAGTTACATCCCACCATCTCAGAAAAGGACACGTTTGAAAATATGGTCTTGCATTGTCTCAACATACAAAAATACAAGCTGGTCAAGGCTGGAATGCCCTTGATCCTAGATCTACTTGATCAGGGCCAACAACAACATCTTGATTGGCTTGCAGTGCTGACTCTAAAGAGAGCTGCTGCCTTTGAAAGTCTAGTAGCCTATCCAGGAGGGAGATTTATTTTTCATTGACTTAATGCTCGAGAAAGCAGATGTGAGAGCCTGGAAAGGATTAGTGCAGTGGATTTATTAAAACAGAAACTGACAAGAGCAAAAAAGAAGGAAAGAAATTAGAAAAAGAA
>NC_069005.1:6500636-6501623 GCF_001194135.2 Octopus bimaculoides | reverse complement strand
GGGGGGGGGGTATTTCCCTGATTGGCAGAAGAGATAAACATTGCTAAGGAAACCAAAACACTGGTGCTTTTTAAATGAAGTTTATTGTGATATTTACTCTGCAGTAAGTTACAGACACTCCCTTGTCATGAGATTGCATTGAACCATAAACTGGCTGATTGGAAATTTGTAATCAATGAAGGCACGGTTCACAAAATTTGACAAAAAGAGTCGTCTCAAGTACAAAATATTTTTTAAACAAAGCAACACATTTAGGGAGGTAATAGAGTAACCGAAACCCGCAAAACCACTGGTGCCGATCCAATACCAGCCAAAAATACTGGTGGAACTGGCCTGGTACCGATTTCACTTTTGTATAATTCATGGCTTATTTCCAAAACCAGTAAAAAAAAAAAAAACACTACCTCTGTGATAGCACAAAGTAAGTGGGAATCCAGAAGTGATCTATTGAAATACCAAACTATATCATTACTGGAACCAGTAGTCCATAAACTGCAAAGCTACCTGTTGAAAAATCAACCCATTTTCAGATAAAAATTTGGCCTCTGACCAAATCATAGTGTAGCAAGCCTTCTCACTAAACTTTCTCCAGACAAGACATGGAATAATTAACTGGACATAGGTCAGTAAGTATTTTCAAGGGGAATGGTTGTTGGCACACCGTTGCTTACGACGTCGAGGGTTCCAGTTGATCCGATCAACGGAACAGCCTGCTCGTGAAATTAACGTGCAAGTGGCTGAGCACTCCACAGACACGTGTACCCTCAACGTAGTTTTCGGGGATATTCAGCATGACACTGTGTGACAAGGCTGGCCCTTTTGAATTACAGGTACAACAGAAACAGGAAGTAAGAGTGAGAGAAAGTTGTGGTGGAAGAGTACAGCAGGGTTCACCACCATCCCCCTGCCGGAGCCTCATGGAGCTTTAGGTGTTTTCGCTCAATAAACACTCACAACGCCCAGTCTGGGAATCGAAACCACAATCCT
>NC_069005.1:6499488-6500357 GCF_001194135.2 Octopus bimaculoides | reverse complement strand
GCAGTTCATACACTGAACTTATTAGGACTGAAGCCGAGGTGGACATCATCATCATCATCGTTTAAAGTCTGCTTTCCATGCTAGCATGGGTTGGTCGATTCGACTGAGGACTGGTGAACCGGATGGCTGCACCAGGCTCCAATCTGATTTGGCAGAGTTTCTACAGCTGGATGCCCTTCCTAACGCCAACCACTCTGAGAGTGTAGTGGGTGCTTTTACGTGCCACCGGCACGAAGGCCAGTCAGGTGGTAACTTTTAAGCTGCTGTAGTGCAAAACAAGGAAGGATTTTTATCAAGAAGACATCTGCCAAACATTGAGTTGCATTTTAGGAACTGGAAGATGGCTTTAGAAAATGAACTTGGATATTCTGGATTGTAAATTAACTTCAACAGAATCATCCAAAACGGATTGGCAGAGAGGTTCAGTACTTTCGCATTCAGATTATTCTGTGAAATGTAAGGCTTATTTAGTCACCATTTTGAATTAATCATAGCTTTGAGATTTTGATGATGTGATTGCTTATTTTTGGAATGACATTGTAGGTTAGGTATGAGAGGTTAGATCTGGCCAGTTTTAACATACAACAGGAGCAATATTTCAACTACGTATGGTGATTAAAAGAGTATCTTAGAATAACATGGCTGAAGGGTACTAACCCACAGCTCAGTAGTTTTAGGGCTCCTTGTTTTGTAGGGTCCAAATACGACTTTTTTTTTAAACAGTTATCTGTCTTTCTCCTTGTTGTCTTTAGATTTTAAACACAAGAATGGCTGTGTGGTCAGTAGCTTGCTTACTAACCACATGGTTCTGGGTTCAGTCCCACCGCATGGCACCTTGGGCAAGTGTCTTCTACTATAGCCTCGGGCCG
>NC_069005.1:6499034-6499478 GCF_001194135.2 Octopus bimaculoides | reverse complement strand
ATCTAGAAGAAAAGGAGAGGGGGGGGGGGAACACGAAGGGGAAGGAGGAAGGTTGGGGTAAGTAGAGAGGTACAGCTACTTTCTTCCTTCTCCTCCTCCTACTCCCTACACCCATCACTCCAATGATTAAAAGACCGTTACACCTCCACCCACCCCCACTAAATAGTTCCACATAGTTTTAACAAGGCATCAACATGATGATGATGATGATGATGATACGTGGGGGGATGTTGGTAATGGTGGTGGTGGTGGTGGTGATGATGATGATGGCAGAGGTAGTGATGGTGATTGTGGTGGCGGTGGCAATTGTGATAATGGGGGGTTGTGATGGTGGTGGAGGTGGTGATGATGGTTGTGTTGTTGTTGTTGTTGTTGGTGATGCTGTAATGTTGAAGAATTTCAAACTAACAGGCTGGAGAAGAAACATTATAACAGTTCAGTTAC
>NC_069005.1:6496658-6498450 GCF_001194135.2 Octopus bimaculoides | reverse complement strand
CACAGCCACTCCTGCGCCTATGTTAAAAAAGAGTGAAAGAAGAAAAAAAGGAGAGTCTATCAGGGTAGGGTAGGGGGAGGTTGTAAATGTGGGGGTGGTCATGGCAGTGATGGAGATATTGTTGTTCTTTAGTTACAGGTCAACCTTTATTGAGCAGATCTATGCTCAGATATTCCAGTTGACCCCCCCCCCCTCCGCCCTGTTCTTTTAGGGTTGTCCCAAACCACATTCCATTCCCCATTATGCTCCTTCCTATCCACTTTTCCATGCTTGCATGGGTCAGACAGAATTTAAAGAAGATTTTCTACAGCCCGGTGATGCCCTTTCTGTCACCAACCTTCACTTGTACCCATGTAAGGTAATATTTCCCCATGACCAGACACGTTTTTCATGGAATGCTGGAAACGAATGATCTCGCTTGTATAACGGTGATGCTCGTTTACAACCATCATATAATGGCTGGGCAGAGATACGAGGGGGGGGTGTTCATTAAAGATTTTCCCCTGACCCACTTCTGGTTATTGCAGGAAACAGAACTTGTGCAGGTATAATCATACCTGTTCCTACATGTCACATTGTAAATTGTAGCTTTCCACTAGTATTCGTTTGTCTTTTACGGCTGCTGAAGTGGACTAAGGTGTTATAATGGAGACAGTTGAATGCAGATCAGTGGTCAGGTTCTTATACTTGAAAGGTCGCACACCAAAAGAGGCTTTCGATGAGATGAAAGAAGTTTAAGGTGACGAAGCACCATCATACGACGTAGTCAAGTGCTGTCATCACCAGTTCAAATGTGGTCGGACATCAGTGGAAACTGTTCCTATTCCTGGATGACGACATTCTGCCACTGATGTTGACACCATCCAAAAAAGTGGAAGCCACCATTTTGGAGGATTGCCATGTAACTATTGGGCAACTAGCCTAAGAAATGAAGATAAGTGTAGGGTCCATAGAAAAAATCATATGATGGATTCCCCCGGATGCTCACACCTTTTCAGAAGCAGGAACGAGGCAATTGCTCCCAGGCTCTTTTGGCAATGTGCCAAGAAAACAAGGAGGAAGTTTTCGGCAGACTTATCACACAGGATGAAACATGGGTCCATCACTATGATCCTGAGACTAAAGTCCAGTCGAAGCAATGGAAGCATGATAACTCACCACCTTCCAAAGAAGGCTCGTGTCCAACCCTCAGCAGGCAAGGTGATGCTCACTGTTTTTTGGGACCAGCATGGAATAGTGACGATGCATTTTCTGGCAAAGGGCACCACAAATAACGGGGTATATTATGTTTCTCTACTACAGAAATTGTGAGATGCCATCAAAGCAGAGAGGTGTGGCATGCTGACCAAAGGAGTCTGCCTCCTCCAAGATAACGCCCCATTTCGCAAAGCGCATGCTGCCCAGATGAAAGCACTCTCCTGTGGCTATGAAATCCTTCCTCATCCCCCTTATTCTTCTGACCTTGCACAGTACTCTCCACTAATGGTGTACCCATTTGGAAGATAGTCAAACAAACACAATGTCTTTTGCATCCTCAAAAACTGAGGCCATCCCCTTTCCAGCAGATGAAATAACCTTGGCCTTCTTTGGAGCAGGTGAGGAGGTGTTCCTGTTGATCCGATCAACGGAACAGCCTGCTCGTGAAATTAACGTGCAAGTGGCTGAGCACTCCACAGACACGTGTACCCTTAACGTAGTTCTCGGGGATATTCAGCGTGACACAGTGTGACAAGGCTGACCCCTTTGAATTACAAGTACAACAGAAACAGGAAGAAAGAGTGAGAGAAAGTTG
>NC_069005.1:6491484-6495770 GCF_001194135.2 Octopus bimaculoides | reverse complement strand
AAAAGAAACATTCTTCGCTACCGCTACCGCCAGCCCTGCAGCGCCCCACCCCCTTCCCCATCACCGGCGAAATGAAAGTGAAATGGAGGGGGAAGGGGCGAGTGAATGAGAAAGAGAATCGGTGAGTAAGAGTGAGAGGTGATGACAGACAGAAGAGGAAGCGGAAAGAAAAACAAACAAAAAAAGACAATGAAAGACGGTAAGAGATGAAGGAGGAGGAGGAGGACGGAGATAGAGAAGCTATGTAAGGTGATAGCGGCGGCGGTGGTGGGGATGACAAATGAATGGCGGAGGAGGAGGAGGAAAGAGGGTGAGTAGAGCGTGTGTGTGCGTGTGTGCGAGATTGAGAGCGTGTGAGAGAGAATGATAGAGTGAGCATGTGTGAAAGAGAGGGTATGCATGGGGGAGAGAGAGAGAGAGAGAGAAGGAAGAAGGCTAACGACTCCATTTTTTCCAGTTGAACAATTAGGTTTTTAGGTTAGTAATATATTTTCACGTTAACAGGGGTGGCAGGAGGAGGGGTGGTGGTGGTAGGAGAACAGTCATCTCGGCTAACACCACCACCACCACCACCAGAGTGAGTCGCTCCACCTGCTAGAAACACCAGTCAAATCTCTCGAATCGCACCCCCAACTGTCTTTCACAAACAAGCAAAAATGTGATACGAGGTTCTCTGAAAAAAAAAGGGGGGGGGAACCCTTCAGAGCCGTCTTAAGGCACGGGCACAGCTGCGGCTGCCAGAGGGCCCAATTCTGATCTACTAATACTGTGGCTTACTGTGTCATTATGAATAAATGCCATGCATTGATTTGGCCGGGGGTCCTTTGTGATCTATGTATGCTGTGGTTAGCTGTCAAAAGCCCTTAAGGCCCGCTGCAATGATTCACCCGGTGGCCTCACGGACGCAGAGGCCCCGATTCTGATCTATGTATGTTGTAGCTTGCTTGTTAGTAAGTAAATACTACAGGGTTCGTGTGTACTGATTTGCTCGGAGGCCTATAATGCTGCCAAGACAGCACTGAACAAAAAAAAAAAAAGATGGGATGATCACGGTAGGAATGCGTTTAATCACAGATTTGCTTCTATGAAGTAGCTATGGAGACCTGCTAGAAATAGCAGCCAAAGATCCGCGTCTTGCAGAAATGAAATCAAATAAAACATTGGACAGTGTAGAATATAGCGTGTATTATGCATTAATAAAACACGAGGGGATCGTCATGGCTGGAGCTCATTCAAGCATTTGACTGCTGAATTAGAGTTGACTTGGGGTTGAACATCACAACCGCCGCAAACTAACGAGGGATCCTCTACGTGGCCGTTCGACCTGTCCGAAACAGCAACCAAATTTTCCTCAAATCATGCACGGTCTCTTTGAAAAGGAGAGACGTGTTGGACAGTCCTAGACATATCTCTTGCAAAAAGACGAGGTGGGCAAGGCCGGAATACCGATGTTCATGAGACTGACTACTCGAACAAAGATTTGCCTGGGGCTAAACATCCAACCAGCAGTGAGAGAGAGAGAGAGAGAACGAGAGTAAGAGAGAATAAAACAGGAGTGAATGAGGGTGAGTGTGACATGGCAGAGAAGTGATGGGGGAAGTAAGGAGAAGAGATGAGAATCAAGCGGTAGCGACGTGGTGGCGTTAGAGGGGGAGAAGGCGGAGTGAGTGAGTGAGTGAAGTGTCAGCGACGTGGGAGTGGTGGCGGCGGCGTTGAAAGATGGTGGTGATGATGTTGGGAAGCAGAGAGGAATAAGTGTGAAAATGCCAGCGATGTGTGGTGGTGGTGGTGGTAAGAGGTAGAAATTGAAAGAGAGGAAGGGGTGAATGTAAAGTAGTGGTGGTGGTGGTGGGTCGTCGTCATCGTCGAGGTAAAAAAAAAAGAGAGAGGAGGGAAGAAAGTGTGAGTGTTAAGTGGTAACGATGTCATGGTGGTGGTGGTGAAAGGTAGAGAGAGAAAGGGAGGGAAAGGAGGGTAAAGTGGTAGTGCTGAGGCGGGGGGATGGGTAAAAAGGTCGAGAGGGAAAGCAAGAAAGGAGTAAAGGAGGAAGAGGAAAAAATAAAAGAAAGGAGAGGGGAGCAAGAAAGGTGTGAGGGAGGGAGGGAGAGAAAGCAAAGACGGCGTGAGGGAGGGAGTAAGTGTGAAGTGGCAGCGAGGTGGTGGTGGTGGAGAGGAAGAAGAGTTGTGTGTATGACATAATGAGAACAATCTTAACTGCCATTATTATTATTATTGTTGTTGTTGTTGTTATTGTTATTTGTCTGACTCAATGTGGGGCCCCCTATTGTAATAAGATCACAACCAGCATGGTACCTACTACCATCATCCAAGCATTATTACTACTACTACTGCTCCAACAACCACATGTATACACGATCACCACCATTATTCATATACAACCACATGTAGACAACGATCACACACCACATCTACAATGTGTGTGTGCATCTGTATGTATGTATCAATGTATACACACACACACACCGTTAATACAATGGCATATAACAGTCCACATTATCTCTTCACACATACACACACACACACATATATATATATATATATATACATACATAAACAGACAAGAGACTAAAGAATGATTATACGAAGAACTCAATACGTTTTAAAATCTTTGTTTTTTTTAAAAATCTTTTACTTGTTTCAATCACTGGACTGCGGCCACGCTGGGGCACCACCTTGAAGGGTTTTTATTTTTATTTTTTATAATTATTATTTTGAGACAAACGAATCGATTCAAGTACTTTTTTTTTTGGTTTTTAAAGCTCGGCAACTTGGATCTTTCGGTTGTTTTTGCCGAACCGCTATATTACGAGGACGTAGACAAACCAACCAACACCGGTTTTCAAGCGGTGGCTGTGGTGAGGGGACAAACGCATATGCAAAGACTAAAATTTCCGTCAACACCAAACTTACTTAAGGATTTGCTCAGCCTAGGGCTACAGTTATAAGACACCCGCCCAAAGACCGAGCCCGAAGCCTTGTGGTTGGGAAGTAAACTTTTTACCACAGCTATACAATGCACGTCTGCGTGTGTGTATGTATATATATACATATATATACCAAATATTCTTTTAGGACTGCTACGAAGCCTTCAAAAGAGTGAAAAAGAGACAGACAGAAAAAAAAAAAAAGGAAAATGTCCCTTGCATTTCAAAACTATGGAAATATTAAAAAAAACATTTTCATTTAATTTAATTTTTCCACAATTAAATTGTTTTTCATGCTTTACTCTAAGTTGAAAAAGCCACAAAGACTGAAACCGGTACTAAAATGTTCTTCATGATAAAATTATTTTAGCATTATATATATACGGACAGAGAGAGAGAAGGAGACTTTATAAGAACACTAAGAACAAGTTATAACCAAGTCAGAGAAGGAAAAACTCAATCCATTTTAAACTGTAGATCGAGCTTCTATTCTTTTCTTTAACTGTGGCCATCCTGGAGCACGACCTTAAAGAGTTTTTTTTTTGTCGAAGAAATTGACCCCAGGACTTATTCTTTGTAAACCTAGAACTTAATCTCTTTTTGCCGAACTGCTAAGTTACAGGGATGTAAACACACCAACATCGGTTGTCAAGCGATGGTGGGGTGGGTGTGGAAAAAACACAGGCACAAACATAAATACACATATTCACATATCTGACGGGCTTCTTTCAATTTCCGCCTACCAAATCCATTCCCAAGGCTAAAGCAGAAGACATTTGCCCAAGGTGCCACGCAGTGCGACTGAACCCAGAACCATGTGGTTGGGAAGCAAGCTTCTTACCACACAGTCACGTTTATTTTCTATTTTGACTACGAGCTTTCTTTCTTCAAGGGCAGTTATTAATAATGGCTGGATAGATTTATATATCTTATACAGAGCAGAGGCAGCCGACCATCGGACCGTGGGTCATTTCGTACTGGGCCGCACAGAAAGAATAAATTTCTTATATTTTATTGACTATCACACTATGCAAAGTGTTTTTGCTTTATATATCTATCGATTAAAACCTTAATCTATTATGTTTGTGATATATGTGTATTATTGCCTATGTATGAAATAAATTATATATTCTGCACTTGTGTTTTGCTATGCCTGTGATCCCCCGGTCCCCGAAAAATTGTCAAGCGTGAAACCGGCCTGTGGTGCAAGGAAGGTTCCTATACCGCTATTCTATAGGATTGAGGAAAATATACAATGTAAGGCTTTACCGTTCTTCACTACCCCAACGATCAATGATAAGGATTTCCTGAAAAGAACCTCTAGATCAGTGGTTCTCAACT
>NC_069005.1:6487595-6491474 GCF_001194135.2 Octopus bimaculoides | reverse complement strand
GATAGCATTTAAAAACAAAAACCCTGAAAAAATTTTGCTTTAGATGTATGTATTGGAAGAAATAGGTTTCTTTCTCTAAGATTATACATAATTCAACCTAGACAAAGTTAATGTGTGAAAAACAAAATAGGAATTTTGAAAGAAGTTTCTATAAAACGTGTTTATAAACATCGACTGGCTACAGGGGTCCACCAGAATAGAATAATAATTATACGGGTCCATAGATGAAAAAAAAGAAAAATGGCTGAGAACCCCTAGTCTAGGTGGTTGCGTGACTTACAAGAAGTTACAACCAAATCTCCCGCAAATAACTAAGTATAGTCTTGAAAAAAGGAAGGATAACGTGGATAGGATAAATGTAGAATATAAAAAAATACGATGCAATCATGGTAGGAATAATTTTTGTTTTGGTGGTGGTGGTGGGGAATGTCTGTTCTATCAGATTTCGAATAGATGGCGCCACAACCTGATTGCTACTCAACTTTATTGACCCTTAAATTTTATCGAAAGCTAAGTCAATCTCCGTAAGATAGGAACTCAAAGAAACGTGTCTAAAATATGGCAAGACCTCTCCTGACGTTCCAATTCTGTTATCTATCATTCCACACTGGCACAAGGTCTCGTTCAGTATATATTTGACTGTGCGTGTACAAGGCCGCTTAACTTGCTAGAAATACCAATCAAATCTCCCTCAAACTAAAAACTACACCAGCTTCAAGATGATGTAATCCCTGGAGTTTGTCGTTGTTCTCCGGTTCGAAATGCACCTGTATTGGTTAGATTTTCAAGGGGTCGAACTTGTCTATTAGTCAATCACACCACCAGAACCCTTAACGGAATGAAATAAATGGTTGGGCAGATAGATAACTTGAAAATTAGAATTTCTTCAAACAAGTTAGACTTTGAACCGGTATCTGGTTCTCATAATTATGTGGTGACCACTTTTAGGATCGTAAGATCGTAACCCTGATTCAACAGATCCATGATCAAAGGTGTTCCAACCATGACCTTCTCGTCTCGCTTGGTATTGTTTAACCCAAGACCAACCCTAATCCAACAGATCTATGATCAAAAGTGGACAAGCCATGACCACATCGTTTTTTATTGTTGTTTAGCCACGTGTCAGTTTTTGACCAAAATGACCACCTGTGGTCAAAAACATTCCATCTATGAAAAATTCGTCCACCCCTCCTACAGGCTTGAAAAATTCGTCCACCCCTCCTACAGGCTATATTATCTAAGCTTGTCTTTATTTCTGTTTTTCCTCAAAGTGCAAAACTATCATTTGAGGGAGAGGTTTCATTGCTAAACACATGGCCAAGTCTTTGATGAAATGTCTTATCAATTAGGATTGACTCAGGGCTAAAGAACTCTAGAATCAAGGGCTACTATGTGTCCCTAATCTGTCAAAGCCACATAAAGGTCACCTAACGAAGGACAGAGCACCTATGTCAGCCATGGGCGGCAAACTGTGGCCTGCAAGACTTTCTGAATGGAAGCATGGCTGTGTGGTAAGAAGCTTGCTTCTCAAGCACATGGTTCTTGGTTCAGTCCCACTGTGTGGCACCTTGGGCAAATTGTCATCTTCTATAGCCTCGGGCTAACCAAAGCCTTGTGAGTGGATTTGGTAGACAGAAACTGAAAGAAGCCTCTCTGTGTCTTTGCTTGTCTCTCACCACTATTTGACAACCGGTGCTGGTTTGTTTATGTCCGTATAACTTAATGGTCTGGCAAAAGAGACCGATAGAATAACAGGCTTAAAAAAAAAAAGTACTGGGCAGTGACCCAGCATGGCCACAGTCTAATTACTGAAACAAGTAAAAAAAAAAAAAAAAAAAATTCAGTGTAGCCCACCTGATGAGCCATGCCACATGGCCTGCTACTCAAAAAAGATTGCCCTGCCTGATTTACTGATTAATGTCATAGCTTGATTTGCTAGAAATAGCAGCGACCAAATTTCATCAAACCACACCTTACTGTCTTCAACAAAAAAAACAACAAAAAAAAAACAAAAAAAAACAGGAAGGCCACATTAGACAATATAGTATTATAGAGCACAAATATTTGGGATGGCCATTACTAGAACACCCTAACCCTTCAGCATTTAAACCAGCCATATCCGACCCAAATATTCTACCTGGTTTATGTTCAAACTGGCCAGATCTGGTCCCTTATGCTTATCTCGCAGGGTTATTCTAACAATAGACAATCGCATCATTGAAATTTTGAAGCTTCAAGACAATACGTGATTAACACAAGACAATACAAACAAACATTTGATTCGCGACGAAATAATTTGAAAGCTAGAGGGGGTTAGTCATAGAGACGCGATCAGTGAAAGTTGGCCCAAAGACTTGGCATATTGTTAGTTGCCCCACTTATGTCAAGTGCCGATCCACACTACAGCGAAACAGGAAACGACGATCCGTTTAGAAGAGATTGGAATACATGGTAACACGGATCTTTGTACAAAAGTGTTCCGGACTGGTTGACCAATCAAGTGCCTGCTAGTGGGTTAGACCTGGTTTTAAATAACGAATGCTACACAGTCAAGTCAATCAACCTGCTAGACATAGCAGCCGGAATGCCTTCAAAATCACTTTCTGTTATCTTTTCCATTCTTTCCTTATTCAAGATAGGAGTTTTAATCAGCCCTAAAAAAAAAGCTCCACGAGGCTCCGGCAGGGGATGGTGGCGAACCCTGCTGTACTCTTCCACCACAACTTTCTCTCACTCTTTCTTCCTGTTTCTGTTGTGCCTGTAATTCAAAGGGTCAGCCTTGTCACACTGTGTCATGCTGAATATCCTCGAGGACTACATTAAGGGTACACGTGTCTGTGGAGTGCTCAGCCACTTGCACGTTAATTTCACGAGCAGGCTGTTCTGTTGATCAGATCAACTGGAACCCTCGACGTCGTAAGCGACGGAGTGCCAACACACTATAGTCTCAGATGGATCAAAGCCTTGTGGGTGGATTTAGCAGACAGAAATTGAAAGAAGCTCATGTGGTAGGAAGCTTGTTTCCCAACTCTATGGTCCTGGGTTCAGTCCTGCTGTGTAGCCTATTATGTGTTTGTTTGTGTGTGTGTGTGTGTCCATGTATTTGCAAATGTGGTTGTGTTTGCGTGTGTGTGTGTGTATGTTACTGACTCCTTGCCTTAGCATTGTGTGATAGCTGGAAACGCTAGCAGTGTCCTTTATTCCCTATCTTTTGTTGGCCACGGGGAAATATTATCTTACTTGGAAACAGATAAGGGTTGGCGACAGGAAGGGCATCAGGTTGTAGAAAATCTGCCTCAACAAAATCCCACCTGACCCAAAAGTGAGTTTGGAAAAGTGGACACTAAAATGATGACGATGACACAATCTAAAAATGACAGTTTGGTCCGTCGTCTGTCCTAACATTTATCCTGCTTTCTACAAGATCCCCCATTTATATATGTTGCAGTGACTGCGTCATTGCTGCAGTTATTGCGTCATGGTATCTGACATGGAAGGGTTACCATCCCCAAGGTCTCACTGTCCCACCACC
Organism: Octopus bimaculoides; assembly: GCF_001194135.2. NCBI lineage: Eukaryota > Metazoa > Mollusca > Cephalopoda > Octopoda > Octopodidae > Octopus > Octopus bimaculoides. The sequence continues at coordinate 6,487,942 of NC_069005.1, read as the reverse complement.
ACCACCACCACCACCACAACGAAAGTGAGAGTTGGAGCAGGAATCTGAACTCAGAATGTCAAGAACTAATACAAGAGCGGATCTGTGTGCAAGAATGCATGAATGAGTGAGCGTGTGCACGTGTATGCACATCAGTGATTGAGTGTGTGCGTGTGCGTATGCACATCAGTGATTGAGTGTGTGTGTATGTATGTGTGTATGCACATCAGCGAATGAGTGTGTGTGTGTATGTATGTGTGTATGCACATCAGTGAATGAGTGTGTGTGTGCACATCAGTGAATGAGTGTGTGTGTGTGCGTGTGTGCACATCAGTGTATGTGTGTATGCACATCTGTGTGTGTGTGTG
>NC_069005.1:6486868-6487585 GCF_001194135.2 Octopus bimaculoides | reverse complement strand
GAATGAGTGTGTGTGTGTATGTATGTGTGTATGCACATCAGTGAATGAGTGTGTGTGTGCACATCAGTGAATGAGTGTGTGTGTGGACATCAGTGAATGAGTGTGTGTGTGGACATCAGTGAATGAGTGTGTGTGTGCGTGTGTGCACATCAGTGTATGTGTGTATGCACATCTGTGTGTGTGTGTGCGTATGCACATCAGTGTATGTGTGTATGCACATCTGTGTGTGTGTGTGTGTGCATACACGCATCAAGTGAATGAGTGCCTGGGTGTCTGTATGAACTATGGTGAATGTGTGTGCGTGTGTGTGTGTGTGTGTATGCACATTGGTGAATGAGTATGTGGATGAGGGTGAGTGAGAATGAGTGTGAATGCAAATATATGAGATAGATAGAGAGTGACTATGCATGTGTGTGTGTGTATGCACATCAGTGATTGAGCGTGAGTGACTGAGAATAAGTGAGAGTGCAAATGAATGAATGGAGAGAGAGAGAGACAGAGAGAGAAACAGAGTGTTGCCATTTGCATGTGTGCATGTTTTATGCATGCACACATGCATTGCCTGTGCATGTACATCTATGTGTCTACCCATGCATGTGTATGCATATGCATGCACATCTAAATGTGTGTGTATGTATGTATGCACATGCACTGTATATGCATGCACGTGTGTGCATATGCATTTAGCACATGCTCGTATATTTGTGCACGTAACAC
>NC_069005.1:6485291-6486119 GCF_001194135.2 Octopus bimaculoides | reverse complement strand
AACAGCATAAAGTGGGTGACCCGTTACTTTGACCATCAGAGTTCATAACATTTTTTTACAAAAAATATTTTCTACTTGCATTAACCCTTTTGTTATCAACCCAGCTGAAACCAGCTCTGAATACAAATGTTTTGTTTTCATAAGTCTTGAATTAAGATCTTCCACCAAACCTTAGTCACAATTTATGTTCCTAACACTAGCTTAATGATAACTAAGTTATTTTACTAAATTCTTTGTTATATTTAAAGTAATTGAAAGAAACACAGAGCACCTCAAAATAAATACAGTAACGAAAGGGTTAAAATATATAATAGAGAAGCAATTCTTAACCCTTTCGAGACCAACCTGGTTGAAACCACCTCTGGGTCTCTAGTACAAATGTCTTGTTTTCATAGGTTTTGAATTAAAATCTTCCCTCAAACCTTAGTCACAATTTATGTTCCTAACGTTAGCTTAATGATAACTAAGTTATTTTACTAAATTCTTTGTTATATTTAAAATTAATTGAAAGAAACACAGAGCATCTCAACAGAAATATGGTAACAAAAGGGTGAAACAAGGTGGAAAGTTGGCAGACTTGTGAACATACTGGACAAAATGCATAGCGACACTTTGTTTGTCCTTGCATTCTGAGTTCAAATTCCAGCAAGGTCAGCTTTGCCTTTCATTCTTTTGGGGACCAATAAAATAAGTACCAGTTGAGCATCAGGGTCGATGCTATCGATTTATTCCTTTCCCCGAAATTGCTGGCCTTGTGCCAAAATTTGAAATCAATATTATTAACTTAAATAATGATTAAAAGTAAGAACTGATTGTATGAAGTAAAAA
>NC_069005.1:6483453-6485281 GCF_001194135.2 Octopus bimaculoides | reverse complement strand
TTAAAAAAATTTTACCCTCATTATCCACCAAACCCGCCACAAAAAAAAAATACCCCACAAAGAAATCCATAAATTATTATATAGGAGCTGGTGTTGCTTCCCAACCACATGGTTCTGGGTTCAGTCCCACCGCATGGCACTTTGGACAAGTGTCTTCTATAGCCTAATGAGTGGGATTTGGTAGACAGAAACCGAATGAAGCCTGTCATGCGTATGTGTTTGTGTGTGTGTGTGTGTGTGTGTGTGTGTGTGTGTATTTATGTCCCTGTAACTTGGCAGTTCAGCAAAAGTGACTGATAGAATAAGTACCAGGCTTTAAAAATGTAAAATAAAATAAAATAAATAAATAAATAAACAAACAAAATACTGGGGTTGATTTATTTGCCTAAAAATCCTTGAAGGCAGTACCCCAGCATGGCCGCAGTCTAATGACTGAAACAAGTAAAAAAAAGGAAAAAAAGAACAAAAGTGTAAATGAACAATACCAAAAAAAAAATAATAAAATAACAAATAAAAAGGAGTAAATGAGTGGAGAAACAAAAAAAAAAAAAACCAAACAAAAATACAACAAAAATAAAAAAAAAGGAAAGAAAATAAAAAAATAAGTAAAAAAAAAACCAGAAACCAACAAAGTGTTCCTAATTGCCGTCATGTTAAATGTTAGACAAATTTAGACTGTGTTGAACTTTAGAGAAAAATAGTTTCTTGAAGTGAGAAAAGCAGAAAGGGGGGGGGGGCATTTAAACTAAATACAACAACAACAACAACAACACTGGCAAAAAGGCAATTTAAGTCCAGTCACTGCTACCTTCTTACTTCCACCACTACCACCACCGTCACCACCACCACAGACAGCACCGCCAACCAACGAGGGGAGGCCTCTGCAGGCCTCTCTCTCTGCGACAGCGCACACAGACTGCCTGGAAATATCTGCTGTCTTTTTACTGGCTTCAGTAAACTGGACTGTGGCCATGCTGGAGCACCGCCTTCACGGCTTTTTTTCTTTAACCCAGTGCTTCTCAACCGTCTTTTGCCTACGGACCCTTTTTTATTCTTTTACTTGTTTCGGTCATTTGACTGCGGTCAAACAATTCAAATCCCTGGACTTACTTTTTAAGCCCAGTACTTGCTTACTCTATCAGTCTCTTTGCTGAACCGCTAAGTTACATGGACGTAAACACACCAACACCGGCTATGATGCAATGATTTTTTTTGGTGGGGGAGAACAAACACACAAAGAGAGAGACACAGAAATGCATCTCGTCACAATATCTGCTTGATCAGAACCGAGATGTAGTTAGGCTATCTTAATAATAATAATAATAATAATAATAATAATAATAATTTTGGCACAAGGCCAGCAACTTCAGGAGAGCAGAGTAAGTCAATTATAACGACCCCAGTGCTCATCTGGTGCTAATTTTACAGACCCTGAAAGGATTAAAGGATAAGTCTACCTTGGCTGAATCTGAACTCCAAATGTAAAGACGAATGATATGCCGCTAAGCATTTTGCCCATTGCGCTAACAATATCAACAACAACAATGATAATCCTTTCTATTATAGGGCACATAGGCCTGAAATTTTGGATGGAAGGGGCCTAGTTGATTACACCAAACTGAGTGATTCATTGGTATTTAATTTATCGACCCCAAAAGAATGAAAGGCAAAGTTGACCTCAGCAGAATTTGAACTCAGAACATGAAGATGGACAAAATGCCAGTCAGCATTTTGCCTGGCATGCTCATGATTCTGTCAGCTTGCCACCTAATAATAATAATAATAATAATAATAATAATAATAATAATAATGATAACAATAATAATTC
>NC_069005.1:6481492-6483191 GCF_001194135.2 Octopus bimaculoides | reverse complement strand
ATGGAATTTGAACTCAGAACGTGAAGACAGACAAAATGCTGCTGAGCATTTTGCTCAGCATGCTAACGACTCTGCCAGCCCGCTGTCTTAATAATAATAATAATAATAATAATAATAATAATAATAATAATGATAACAATAATAATTCTTTCTACTAAAGACACAAGGCCTGAACATTTCGGGGAAGAGAGTAAGTTGATTACATTGACCCCAGTACATGACTGGTGTGGAGGCGCGTGGCTTAGTGGTTAGGGTGTCAGCATCATGATCGTAAGATTGTGGTTTCGATTCCTGGACTAGGCAACGCGTTGTGTTCTTGAGCAAAACACTTCATTTCATGTTGCTCCAGTTCCACTCAGCTGGCAAAAATGAGTAACGCTGCAATGGACTGGTGTCCCGTCCAGCTGGGGAACACATACACCATTGAAACCAGGAAACTGGGCCCATGAGCCTGGCTAGGCTTTAAAAGGGTGCATTTAATTTTTGACATGACTGGTACTTATTTAATTGACCCCACTTGGCGGAATTTGAACTCAGAATGTAGCGACAGACAAAACACCGCAAAGCATTTCACCTGGTGTGCTAACCATTTTGCCAGCTCACCACTTTAATAATAATAATAATAATAATAACATAAATAAAATGTCAAATGTTATGGTGCGTGGCTTTTGGTCCAACCTGTATAATTCTCAATGGTAAGATTAAAGTGTCTGAAACGAATAGAAAAATTCAAGGGATTGTTTTGCTCCAACGGTGTAACCTCTGCCAAGTAAACAGAAAATGTGGGTTCAAGTCCTGCAGGTAGTCTTTGAATTTTTCTAACCAAAAGGTGTTTTTCAACCAAATATATTTAGATGCTCTTAAGTATAGCTTTATGTGATGTACCTCAAGAGCCAATGTTCCAAAAAGGAATAACTCACACGACAGCCTTTTTTAAGTTTCCATCTACCAAATCCACTCACAAAGCTTTGGTCAGTTTTAGGTTATAAAAGAAGACACTTGCCCAAAGTGCAATGTAGGGGGTTGAACCCAGAACCATGTGGTTGGGAAGCAAACGTCTTACCACACAGCCATGCCAGCACCTTAAACCTAAAATAGGCCTGACACACTGTCAGTTACAATAATGAGCATTCCAATTGTCTTGAGTGCCAAGACTCACAACTGTCTTGAAAGTCAAGACTCACAACTGTCTCGAGAGCCAAGACTCACAACTGTCTTGAGTGCCAAGGACTCCTAGGACCAGTAACCTGGTTTCTATGGCGTGTAAGTGACTAAAACAACATTACCCCTTAATAGGATAGCAGCTGAGTAGACTGGAACTATGTGAAATAAAGCATCTTGCACAAGGATACAATGCTGGGAATTGAACTCAAGACCCTACGATTGTGAGCTGAACACACTAACCACTATGCCACACACCTTCATTAAAACCTAAAGTAAAAAAGTTGAAGTCAATCTCGGCTGTACTTGAACCCAGAATCTTAAGGTATATGAGTAATATGCTGCAGGGTTATTTAGTATGATGCTCTGCTGGGTCTGTCATTAACCAATAATAATTATTACTAATTAAACTACGGTGAACTTTAAGAGAGATGTAATTCTTTCTAATTGGGTTATGTGTACACTAAGCACTCGAAAATGGTTTGAGTGGAAAGAGAGTTTTCTCAAGAATTTGGAAGGGTGTGTGTGTGAGAGAGAG
>NC_069005.1:6479440-6480948 GCF_001194135.2 Octopus bimaculoides | reverse complement strand
GTGTGTGTGTGTGTGTGTGTCTGTGTGTGAGAGCATGTGTGTGTTTGTGAGAGAGCATGTGTCATGAATGTCTAAGTGTGTGAAGGAGGGAGGGAGAGAGAGAGAGAGAAAGAGTGTGTTGCGTGTGTGCACACTAGAACTGACGTGAGCTTTTTTTTTTCTCTTTTCCTTTTTCAAAAGGAACAAGCGTGTTTTGTGTGCGAGCGAGTCAACACAAGAGTGTGTTTGTGTGAAAACACAAGAGTGTGTTTGTGTGACAGTGCAAGTGTAGTTACACTTTGAGTGCGTTTGGACGAGTGTCCAGCTGAGTGCAGATGTCTCTGCAGGAAAGTGCAACAGAATATGTGTCCACATAAAAGTCTACATGGCTGTCTACATGTGTCCCATACAGTGCTGTCCTGAAGGCATGAGCACACAGGCAGTTGCCCAGGGGCCTCATGGGTTTAGGGACCCCAATCTTGATCTGTGTATGTTGTGGCTTGCTGACAAATAAATACTATAGGGCCCAGTACATTGACTTGCCTGGGGACCTTACGGATTTAGGGGCTTCAGTCTGATCTATGTAATGGTTTGCTGTCAAATACTATAGGGCTCAGTTCATTGATTTTCCAAAGGGCCTCACGGATCTAGGGGTCCAATTCTGATCTTTGTATACTTTGGCTTGCTATCAATAAATAACTATAGGGGCCAGTGCATCGATTTGTGTGGGGGCTTCATGCATCTAGGGGCCCAATTCTGATCTATGTATGCTGTGGCTTGCTGTCATTAATCTAGGGCTCAGCACACTGATTTGCCAAGGGGACCCATAATTCCACTAAGACAGCCTTGTCCGCATATGTACTTGCATGTGTTTGTGCAGGTGTGAGTATTTATGTAGGGGTATGTATTAACATAGAAATGCATGTTTGAGTGTGTGTGTATGTGTGCATTCATGTGTATATATATATATGTGAATTTTTATGAGATTTTATGTGTGTGTGTGTGTCTAATACTTTTTGAAAAATTTCTTTCCCTATAGGCGCAAAGCCTGACATTTGTTGGAAGGGGCTAATTGATTAAATTGACCCAACTGTTCGACAGATACTTATTCTATGAACCCTGAAAGGATGCAAAACAAGGTTGACTGTGGCAGAGTTTGAACTTGGAATGTAAAACCGGATGAAAAGCCACTATGTATTGGGGGTCACAATGGGGCCACAATTCAGCCAGCTCACCGTCCGTGTTCATAATGGTTAAAATTGCTGTGAGCCTGAGTGAATGTCTAAGTTTGTGTGCGAATAAGAGTCATCAATGATATGAGGTTGAGGGTTTCTTTAGCACGTATGAGAGAGCGTGTCTGTGTGTGCGTGCACGAGTGTGCGCACGTGTGGCAGGATCAGAATGTAGGTCATCCTTTCAGTACATACAAAGTTGGACCTCTCTATATAACTAACATCCTGTGTTACACGAATAAGGTCAGCATCTGGAACATACTTTTGCTTGTAAGAGCAGCCAAGCCAAAGAGGGAC
>NC_069005.1:6478717-6479214 GCF_001194135.2 Octopus bimaculoides | reverse complement strand
GGGGGGGGGGGCCTTTACACAGTTGCTTGACCTGCTACAAATAACAGCCCGACACTCTCTCAAATCACACACACGCACTGTAGCATCCTAAAAAGGAGATGAGCTCTTACACACTGAGGATGATGTAATCCTAGCTGAATATAGCTACACTATAGCTGAAGACAGACTGTGAGGGTTGTCCTAAGATGTAGTGGGCCTTGCCCAGGGAAACAAAACAGGTCCTGTCCTAAGATGAAGTGGACCTTTCCAGAGATACACAACGGGTTCTGTTGTAGGATGGAGTGGGCGTTGCCCAGGGAAACAAAATAGATCCTGTCCTAAGATGAAATGGACCTGTCCAGAGATACACAATGGGCTCTGATGTAGGATGTAGTGGGCGTTGCCCAGGGAAACAAAACAGGTCCTGTCCTAAGATGAAGTGAACCTTTCCAGAGATACACAACGGGTTCTGTTGTAGGATGGAGTGGGCGTTGCCCAGGGAAACAAAATAGATCCTG
>NC_069005.1:6476220-6477969 GCF_001194135.2 Octopus bimaculoides | reverse complement strand
TATATATATATATATATATATATTTATATTTATATATAGGGAGAATTCACAAAAAAAGACAACAGACAAAGACAGGTGGTGTAGAAAACAGATAGATGTATTAGTATAACGCTCGGGAATTGAAAAAGTCTTTATCGTTTTGAGCCTACGCTCTTCCACAGAAAGAAATAAGGAGAGAAAAAAATGTGTGTAGTGGTTGGCGATCTATCATGGTGAAGATATATACATATGTATGTGTGTGTATATGTTTGTGTGTCTGTGTTTGTCCCCCCAGCATCGCTTGACAACCAATGCTGGTGTGTTTACGTCCCCGTAACTTAGCGGTTCGGTAAAAGAAACCGATAGAATAAGTACTAGACTTACAAAGAATAAGTCCTGGGATCGATTTACTCGACTAAAGGCAGTGCTCCAGCATGGCCACAGTCAAATGACTGAAACAAGTAAAAGAGTAACATATATATATATATATATATATACACACCAAGCATTCATACACACACATATGCACACCACACACACACACGTGAATTTTTTGAAATTTTCTCTCCTTCTATTATATGCATAAGGCCTGAAATTTGTATGGAAAGGGGATGATGCCATTCTAAAAAAGACAATTACATCAAAATCCCAAATCTGGGGGATAATGTAGGATTAATTCACAACAATGTGAATCATTAAGCATATGATGCTGGGTAATCTGAATATTAAAGGGTTAAAGCACAGATTAAAGACCACAGATTAAGGCAATGTCTTGGAGAGGGACACAAGAAATCTTAAGGGATATCCAGGGAGTTCAAGATTAAAGCATATTCTTTTAGAGAATCAGGTGAAAATTAAGGCACATTTTGGTGGATAATGGAATAAGATTAACCCTTTAGTGTTCAGATTAATCTGTTAAATGTAATACTTTTTTCACTCAAATTGTTTTGAATTAATCATACATTATCTTACAGCTTTGAAGTTTCGATGGTGTGATAGTTTACTCTTAGAATGTCAATGTAGGTTAGGTGTGAGAGGCTAGATATGGCCAGTTTGAATGTAAATCATATAGGATATTTGGGCCGGATATGACCGGCTTAAACACCAAAGGGTTAAAGCACACTCGATAGAATTGGGTCAAGATTAAGGCACATTTTGGAAGATTAAGAATTAAGATTAAAACATTTATGGGAATTGGGTAGAATTTAGAGCACGTTCTGGGGGATAAAGTATTAAAATTAAAGCACATTTTAAAAGACAATGGAGTAGAGACAAGGGCACATTTTGTGAGATTAAAGATTAAGAGTAAAGATTAAAATTAAAGTACATTTTTAAGAGAATTGTGTAGAGATTAAGGCACTTTTGGGGGATTAAGATTAAAGTGCATTTTTTAAGAGAATCATGTAGAGATTAAGGCACATATTGTGGGGGTAGCATCTCTCAGGAAAACAAAGGATAGCAAATTAAGGCACCACTTAAATGGGCCAGAAATGGGATACAAATTCAGGCCACAGACTCAGAAGTGGTTTGTCTAAGGCATGATTTTACGTGGATTTGACTAGAGACTGTTCCCTTTCTCTCCATCCCCCAAAACAACTATTAAGGGGGGGAAAAACAGGGCAGGCGGAGGGGAGGGGAGAGGAGGTGCATCATGGAGACTGCACCCTCTCCCTCATGCCCCACCCACCCAGGATTGTTCTATGTAGCCCAGCTGCTTTGTAGGCAGAGTTAAGGGCACAGATTGGTTGTAAACAAAACAAGTAAATAAAT
>NC_069005.1:6472791-6475913 GCF_001194135.2 Octopus bimaculoides | reverse complement strand
CATGCAAACCTGTGTGTGTGCGTGAGAGTTAGCATGTATGTATGTGTGTGTGTGTGGGAGGGGAAGCAGGCAGCCCAGTAAGGTGGGGAGGTCATGGTGGGAACAGTTTCAAGATTTGCAGGACAAATCAAAGCTGAATTCCTCAAGGTGTGTGTGTTTGTGTGTGCATGCAAACCTGTGTGTGTGCGTGAGAGTTAGCATGTATGTATGTGTGTGTGTGTGTGTGCATGCCTGCATGTTTATTTCTGCATATGTGTGTGTTTGTGTGTGTCTGCATAAGTGTACTTGTGTTTAAACCTGGACATGTGTATATATGTGTATGTACATGCATGAATGGTGTATATACATGCTGTGTGTATGTGTGTGTGTATGTATGTATGTGTATATATATATATATATATACATATACACACACATGTACATATACACACACATGTACGTGTAGGTATATAACATGTATGTATGCATTGAAAGTGTGCAAGTATTTCGTATTTCTGCATATAACTTTGCACATTTCAAAATGTTCTTTTCTACTTTAGGCCCGAAATTTTTGGGGAGTGGTGGTGGTGGTGGTGGGGGGGCTGTCGATCAGATCGATCCCCGTAACACACAACAGGTACTTAATTTATTGACCCCAAAAGGATGAAAGGCAAAGTCGACCTCAGCAGAATTTGAACTCAGAACATAAAGATAGACGAAATACTGCTGAGCATTTCGCCCGGTGTGCCAACGTTTGCATATGTTAACATGCAATGTATGCGTATATTAGTGTCCAAGTATGTGAGTGCATCTGTGTAAGCAGGTGTGGCGTATGCCCAGCCATCTATCCAATCATCTCCACCCCTTTTCCCTGGAAGGGTTGTGGGGATGGGGTACCATTCACTATTTCTTTAGAGTCCCCACAAACCTATTGCAGAGGGTTCTATCAGAAGCAAATGTCGTTAGACTTTCCGGCTTGATTCCTGAGCACGAACAACTGAGACCATAATTATTATCGAACCATTGCATTGGCAGTCTACTCCTGGGTCGCTGGCCAGTTGGCTCGGTTTGAAGAATCCCATTTTGTGACCCTTTTCCTGCAACATTCTAATCACGTCCACAGTACCAGAGCTGTGACCTCTCGATGCAGAGAAGTAGTGGCTTAACCTGAAGAAACTCCCTGATCTCCGTGACATGTCTAGGCATGTCTTTTATGGCATGTGCTCAGCAGACAGCTGCTACTGAGGAGGCATCCGTACGCTAAAATCACATGATCTGGCAGTTTCAGTATCCATCTGCTATATATATATATATATATATATATATATATATATATATATATATATATATATATATATATATATATGCATAATAACAATAAATGGAGCAAAACGCATATAAATAAAAGTTCCTGGGTGTTTTTTATGTGCCACCAACATGGGTGCCATTGACCTGACACTGGCGTCGGCCATGACTACGGTCTCACTTGGTACAACAGAGTGTAAGCAGCCTGAGAGAAAAGTTGGGCATAAGAGGCATCAGATGTGGTGCACAAGAGAGACAACTGCACTGGTATGGTCATGTGATTCGTATGGACGAGGACAGCTGTGTGAAGAAATGTTGCACTCTAACAGCAGAGAGGACCTGTAGAAGGGGTAGACCCAGGAAGACATGGGATGGGCCAGTTTAGATAAATAAATACAGACAGACAGAGGTGCATGGCTTAATGGTTAGGGTGTTGGATTCATGATTGCAAGATTGTGGTTTCGATTCCTGGACCAGGCGATACTTTGTGTTTTTGAGCAAAACACTTCATTTCACGTTGCTCCAGTCCACTCAGCCAGCAAAAATGAATAATCCTGCAATGAACTGGTGTCCTGTTCAGGTGGGGAATATATACACCAGAGGGAGCAAAAACTGGCCTTCTGCTCTTTACAGAATAATGTGGACAAACCACACACACACACAGAGTCTAAGTTGTAGCTGATTAAGACTGCTTCCTAAACTCTGTAAGTCCATGCATATTTTCTAAAGTCCTAGAAGTTCCTGGGCATGGATTTGAGTGGGTAAAGTGCTGCCTAGAATTGAACCCACTTTACAGTGCAATAAAACCAATGGCACAAAATAAGCAGAGACAACCAGAAACCAACTACACTTCAGGTTTTCTTTCCTTCTCTTAGAAGGAAGTTCTAACTACAACTAAGGGCCCTTCGCTCCCGGTCAGTCACGTGCTAATCAACCCATAGCTGGGACCCTAACAGGTGCTACTACTAAGGGTCAGAATAGATCTGGGAAGAATAGTGGCTAAAAGTGGGGTTCCACACTCCTCAAAAGCCTGGAACTCCCTCAACCACAGCCTCACTACAAATGGAGTTTAAACTCAAACCCAGGACATACATACTCACACATTCACATATATATATATATACATACATACATACATACACACATATGCACATACATATATGCACACACAGAGACATATTTATGTCTCTATATGTATGTGTGTGTGTGTGTGTGTGTGTGTAAGGGGAGAAAGAAAAAACGCTCAACCTAAAAATTAAAATAAAATCCGAAGAGGTTCCTACCTCCACCACCACCACCACCACCAGTCATAGCACCATTTATCTTCCTCATCAGCATCATCGTTGGCAATGTTAATTACCACATCACCCCATCCCAAAGTAATCTGACCCCGTGGCATAGTTTCCAAAGTATGGTTGTGGTTTTAGTGAGTTTCTTCGCTAATGTCACTTCGCAACATAATGAGACTAGATTTCTCTGGTGTAAATATCATTGGACAATTTTCACTGACATATGATAGCTAGCCATCACCATTATTATTATTATTATCATTATTATTATTATTATTGTTATTGTTATTATTATTATCATCATCATCATCACTAATAAAAAGTCAACACACACACTTACAGAATGACAAGTGTGCATGCACATACAAAGTTACACATACACACACACACGTGCGCAATACTTTCCAGGAGCACGTTGAAGGTGGATGGGACAAGGGGCTGCCATCAAAGCACTTATACGACCACATTACTTAACTTGGACGAACATGATAAAAGTATAACATTTCAACAACACACACCATAAAAAAAAAAAAAAAAAAAAAAAAAAAA
>NC_069005.1:6469081-6472373 GCF_001194135.2 Octopus bimaculoides | reverse complement strand
GGGGGGGGGGACAAACATACATATATGAAGAGCTTCTTTCGTTTTCCATGTACCAAATCCAATCACAAAGCTTTGGTCTGCCCGAGGCTATAGTAGAAGACACTTGCCCAAGGTGCCATGCAAGTGATTCTGTCAGCTTGTTGCCTGAATAATAATTCTTTTTAATTTCGGTACAAGGCCGACAACTTCAAGGGGAAAGGAAGTTGATTACTTCGACCCCAGTAGTCTTACTGGTACTTATTTTATTGACCCCAAAAAGACGAAAGGCAAAGTCGACCTCGGTGGAATTTGAACTCAGAACGTAAAGACAGACCAAATACCACTAAGCATTTTGCCCTGCATGCAATAATAATAATAATCTTATGTACTCTAGGCACAAGGCCCTAAATTTTTCAGGGAGGGGGCCAGTCGATTAGATTGACCCCAGTACACAACAGGTACTTAATTTATCGATGCCGAAAGTATGAAAGGCAAAGTCAACCTCGGCGGAATTTGAACTCAGAACGTAAGGACAGACGAAATACCGCTATGCATTTTGCCCGGCGTGCTAACGATTCTGCTAGCTCGCCGCCATAATTAATACTAATAATAATAATGGTTTATGATTTAAGTATAAGACCAATGATGTTGAAGGGATGGGGTCAGTTAACACAATCGACCCCCATCCCCAGTACCTGACTGCACAGTGAGAGAACATGGTTACAAAGCAGTCTTCTTAACCACATAGCCCACTGCCTGTGCAATTAGACAGACAGACAGACAGACAGATAAGTAGATAGATAGATAGATAGATAGATAGATAGAAGCAGTAAGGGTCAGATGGGGATGCTACTCTGGTGTAAGTTCTAAATAGAAGATATAAAGGAAGGCTTTGTTTGGTTCACCTATCCTCACTTCAATCACTTCCTCCACTCCACCCACCCACCTTCATTTCTCCTGCTCTGTGTCATCACCTCTCCCCTCTGCCCACAACCACCTCCTATCACAGTAACATGAACGTGTGTGTGTGTGTGTGCATGTAAGGGTTTTTATATATTATATATATACATTTGCACGAGTATATAAGTGGTTGGAATGAACATACATGTGCTTGTATATCTGAGCATGTGCGTGCATGTGTGTGTGTGTCCGTGTGCACCAGTGTAAGAGTGTGTACTTGAGTTTGTATGTTTGAATATGTGCTTGGAAGTGGCCATGTGTTTGTGTGTACACAAGCAGGCATATGTGTGCACATGCACACGCACGTACGCATGCCAGCCTGTGCACTGTGTATGCATAAGTATATATTTGTGTGCGTACATGTATATATATATATATACACACACACATACACACATATATATATATATATAATATTCACATATATATTTGCATGTATGCCTGCCTGTGTATAAGGTGTTTGTACTTGCCTGCATGTGTACATATATATTGTGTATGTATGTATGTACATATGTCAAAGTATGTGATTGTGTGAGAGAGAGAGAGAGACAGACAGACAGAGAGAGAGACAGACAGACAGAGAGAGAGAAAGAGAGACAGAGAGAGCATGAGAGGTGTAGACATCAGAGATAGTTCAAGGCAGAAGGCAGATCTGAACAAAGACATAGTATGTTGAAAATAGAAGGGTGAAGCAGGTTATCTGATGGATGTGATGATAGCAGCAGCAACAGTAGTAGTAGTAGTAGTAGTAGTAGTAGTAGTAGTAGTGGTAGTAGTAGTAGTGGTAGTAGTAGTAGTGGTGGTAGTAGTAATAGTAGTAATGGTGGTGGTTGTGATATTAGTTGTCATAGTGGTGATAGTGTTGGTGGTAATGGCAGCAGTTCTGGTGGCAATGGTGAAGATAAGAATGGTAATGGTTGGTAGTTCTGACGGTGGTGGTCATGGCGATAGTGGTTAATAACAATGGTACTGGTACCAGCATTCACAAGTAATGGTAGTGGTGGTGGCATGGTCAATAGCAGCAGCCACAGCAACTACTAGCTTGTGGGGGGCATTACACGAAAAGGATCCAACCAACACAAATTCTGTGACCCTTCAAAAAAATTAAAAAATCAACCCCCCCCCCCTGGGCAACAGGTTAATACTACATGTCACTGGGTTCTCATTCCTAAGGTTTTTTCAATGTTATTGTTTTTATTTTTATTATTATCATTATTATTATTATTATTATTATTATTATTATTATTATTATTATTATTATTCAGGTCACTGCTTGGAATCGAACTCGGGATTTTGGGGTTAGAAGTCCGTGCTCTTAACCACTACAGCATATGGCGTAGTGCTGAAGAGCACGGGCTATTAACCCCAAGATTCCGAGTTCAATTCCAGGCAGTGACTTGAATAACAATAATAATAATAACATCGAAAAAATACCTTAGGAATGAGAACCCAGGTTCGAAATTTCCGCAAGACACCTGATGAAGGCTGGATGGTATATCAGCCGAAACGTTGTGTTAACAACAAACAAGATGAGGACAAATATCCGTCAATTGTAAATAATGTAGAGAAGACTGTGCTGGATTGGTTATGTCATATACATATGGACAAGGACAGCTGTGTAACAAAGTGCTGACCACTAACTGTGGAGGGAACCTGTGGAAGACACAGACCCATGAAGATATGGGATAAGGCGGTCAAGGATGATCTTCAGATATTGAGTCTCATGGAGGCGGTAACAAGTGACCAAGACCTTTGGTGATTTGCTATGCTTGAGGAGACACGTCAAGTCGAGTGAAATCATAGTTATGGCCAGTACTGGTGACACATAGTCTGTACCCATGCTAGTGACACATGAAAAGCAAAGCACCTGGTACACTGTAGAGGGGTTGGTGGTAGGAAGGGCATCCAGCTATAGAAACCAAGCCAAAACAGACTGGAGCCTGGTGCAGCTTTCTGGCTTGCCAGTCCTCAGTCAAACCATCTAACCCATACCAGCATGGAAAACAGATGCTAAACAACCCTTTACTCTTTTACTTGTTTCAGTCATTTGACTGTGGCCATGCTGGAGCACCACTGTTAGCCGAGCAAATCGACCCTGGGATTTATTCTTTGTAAGCCTAGTACTTATTCTATTGGACTCTTTTGCCGAACTGCTAAGTTACGGGAACGTAAACACACCAGCATCGGTTGTCAAGCGATGTTGAGGGGACAAACACAGACACACAAACAAACGCATATATATACATACATACATACGACGGGCTTCTTTCAGTTTCCGTCTACCAAATCCACTCACAAGGCTTTGGTCGGCTTGAGGCTATAGTAGAAGACACTTGCCCAAGGTGCCATGTTG
>NC_069005.1:6467044-6469071 GCF_001194135.2 Octopus bimaculoides | reverse complement strand
TCGGCTTGAGGCTATAGTAGAAGACACTTGCCCAAGGTGCCATGTTGTGGGACTGAACCCGGAACCATGTGGTTGGTAAGCAAGCTACTTACCACACAGCCACTCCTGCGCCTATCTATTATTATTATTATTGGGGTTGTGATGTAGCAGAATCCTTAGGGTGTTGGCTAAAATGCATTTTGTGCTTAAGAAGGGGGTTTCATAGGTTTAAAATGTCACTTGGTGTAGCTACACTTCCTGGCCTTGTTTTGTTGCAGGGGTTGCAGTGAGGGTCCTTTACATTCTCCGACTCCCAGACAAAGTGCTTTTTCACTAATTTTAACATTTCAACAGCCCCCAGCCTCGTTCCTTTGAGCCAGAAGTGTCATACCTCAGCTGATCTTTCACTCACCATTCTCAGACCCCACCATCATCATCACCATTGTTGTTGCTGTCAATGCCAATAAGGGGCCCTTAACAGTTCGAAACTTACTGCAGCTGTTGTGGATGTTGAGCAGCCCCGAATCAACCCAGATCAATCAGTCGTGATTGATCCCATATTCCTCCACCATCCCCCAGACATTGTCTCAAGCCCTATACAAACCACTGCTTCCTTGCTTTCTAAAGCTGACAGAACATGACTCAAGGGAGACTTAGCTGCTATTTCTAGCAAATCGAACGACCACACAGAGACCCTTGCCAGCTCATCGTTTATCGTTAAGAAATCTGTTCATTTTTTTTTTCTTTTGGTTTTTGTCTTGTTTGGTTTAGCTGGCTTCATTCATTAAGTTGTTTGCATCAAACCCTGCTAATAACATGTCATGATGCCAGGCTCCTCTTCTGACAACATGGAATTCTCAGTCACCAATCACCATGACAACCAGTTGCCATGGAGACGATATAGATTTTAAAAATAGGTTTTTCAATTTAAAAAAACCACTCACTATATCACATACAATTATTACAAAACTGTACAGTATGGGTGGTAGTGTTGTCAAACAGATGGGCGAGCTAGCAGAGATGTTAGCATGTCGGGCGAAACGCTTAACAGTATTTTGTCTGCTGCTATGTTTTGAGTTCAAATTCCGCCGAAGTCGACTTTGCCTTTCATCCTTTCGGGGTCAATTAAATAAGTACCAGTTACGCACTGGAGTCGATGTAATCGACTTAATCGCTTTGTCTGTCCTTGTTTGTCCCCTCTGTGTTTAGCCCCTTGTGGGCAATCAAGAAATAAGATGGGCAAAAGACCATAAAAGACCAAATAAACCATAAAAAGACCTTGCAGCAGTTACTGTAATTCTAACCCCTAATCTCTTTCTCCGCTCTCCAGGTGTGAGGGGGGAAGTGCTAGGGAGCTGAGAAAATGACCATATGCACACAAGTTTAAAAAATGGGTCTGTCACAGCCGCTATGCTTCCTGAGTGAAGATACCAAAGTTGTGGACATATTCATGTCTGGCCACGAGTTCAAAACCTTTCAACGGTGCCTATGCTTCACTACCTCTTGAACCCTTTCACGCTCAGATTACTCTGCCAAATGTAACACTTGTTTGTTCATGCTTTGAATTAATCATGTGTTCATCGTGCATTATATCATAACTTTGAAATTCTATTCTAGGGGACATGTGAGAGGCCAAATCTGGCCAAATTGAACAAAAAAGTGGTAGAATACTTTGGCCAGAAATGGCTGCTTTAACCCTTTAGTATTTATATTACTCTGTCAAATGTGATGAATATTTATTCACATTCATTATTTACATTTGACAGATATTTGTCCTCATCTTGTTTGTTGTTAACACAACGTTTTGACTGATATACCCTCCAGCCTTCATCAGGTGTCTTGGGAAAATTTCGAACTTGGGTTCTCATTCCTAAGGTATTTTTCGATGTTGTTATTATTATTATTCAGGTCACTGCCTGGAATTGAACATATAGTGTAATGGTTAAGAGCGCGGGCTACTAACCCCAAGATTCTGAGTTCGATTCCAGGCAGTGACCTGAATAATAATAACAACAACAACAACATCGAAAAATACCTTAGGAATGAGA
>NC_069005.1:6466249-6466834 GCF_001194135.2 Octopus bimaculoides | reverse complement strand
GTGTTAACAACAAACAAGATGAGGACAAATATCCGTTGAATGTAAATAATGCAAATAATTCCTCATCTCTTAAATATAGAACTGTATTTATTCACATTGTTTTGAATTAATCAAACATTGTCTCAAAGCTTTAAGATTTCAACGGCGTGATTGTTTACTCGTAGAATGACATTCCAGGTAGGTGTGAGAGGCTGGATCTGGCTATTTTGATGGGTTGGTTATGGCTGGTTTAAATGCTAAAGGGTTAAGTAAATTTCAAGATTTTTTTTTTTTTTTGATTGAGAGGTGATTCACTTCTGGTTCAGAAACAACCGGGGGTTGGTCCTGGAAGGCGTTGGAACCAAGGGTTCCAGCAAATTGGTATTGTACCTGTAGGATACATTAATTACATGCACAGCATACACAAGAGAAAAGAAAATGGGTGACTTACTTGACAACATCATCAATATTATTGCGGTAAACTCCCTCTAACTTGTCAGCAGGGAATCCCATAGCAATGATGTTTGGACATATATCTGAGAGAACTGTTAAGGAAATGTTTGGTCTGTTTGAGATATATATATATATATATATATATATATATAT
>NC_069005.1:6464775-6466239 GCF_001194135.2 Octopus bimaculoides | reverse complement strand
GAGATATATATATATATATATATATATATATAAATGCATTGTATACATATAGTAGATCAATGGAACAAAATTGCAACATAAAAAACCCAGAAGAATTAAAAGACTGTTGTGGCGTAAATCAAAGCAAAACAAAAACAATAATAATGGTTTCAAATTTTGCCACAAAGGCAGCCATTTTGGTGGAGGGGGATATGTCGATTAGATCGACCCTAGTATGCAATTGGTACTTAATTTGACGATCCTGAAAGGATTAAAAGGCAAAGTGGAATTTGAACTCAGAATGTAGTGATGAGCGAAATACCACTAAGCATTTTGCCCAGCATGCTAATGATAAATAACAAGAGCCCTCAGAGAGAGCAAGCCTCCACCAAGGCAACCCCAGCGTCGGTTGTCAAGCGATGATGGGGGGGGGGACAAACACAGACACACAAACATATACACACATACACATATATATACATATATACAACAGGCTTCTTTCAGTTTCCGTCTACCAAATCCACTCACAAGGCTTTGGTCGGCCCGAGGCTATAGTAGAAGACACTTGCCCAAGGTGCCACGCAGTGGGACTGAACCCGGAACCATGTGGTTGGTAAGCAAGCTATTTACCACACAGCCACTCCTAAATTTTATTTTGTTCCATTCTCAATCTAAAGTGTCTGACGAGCAGAAACATGAAACTCCAAGTAGCAGCTTTTGGTGATGTTTTTGCAGCTTTAATAATGTGTGTGTGTGTGTGTGTGTGTGTATATATATATATATATACACACACATCAGGCTTCTTTCAGTTTCTATCACAAAGCTTTGGTCAGCCTGAGGCTATAGTAGAAGACACTAACCCAAGGTGCAATGCAGGGGGATTGAACCAGGGATCCTGTTTTATTATATGTATCAATAATTAATAAAACAAATTTCACTATCAAAAATTAGAAAAACGATTCAATAAAAAAAAAAAAAATTGCGTAGAGAATGGAACACAAGTTTATCAGGGTAGGTCAAAAAAGGAGTCATCTGCATGGTTGAAATAACAGTCAAATCTCCCTCAGCACTGTCTTAGAAAAGAGTATATCAGATGATACAGTCCATGGTTTCCTACTACATAACAAAAAAAAAAAACAAAAAAAACGACAGGATGGTCATGGTTGGACTGCTTTTGAACACCGGCCTGCCAGCCAACTTGTTCTGAGACAACCTGTTGTTAAACAACAGCCGACACACCCTCACCACACGTATACGTTTTATACGGTAACGATAATGAAACTTTGGGTCACTGAAGTGCGACGACATCAAAAGACATTGGAGCAATAATGGTGATGATGATGATGGTAGTAGTGATGATGATGACGATAGTGATGATGATGATGACGATGACGACGATAGTGGTGGTGGTGGTGGTGGTGATAGTAATGATACAGAATCAATCAATCAATTAGGATCAAGTGCAAGCAGCTAATCAAGTCACCT
>NC_069005.1:6463176-6463523 GCF_001194135.2 Octopus bimaculoides | reverse complement strand
GTGTCATATTAGAGTATGGGGTTGGGGTGTTTTGTTTTTTTTTTTGTTTCTTTCATCTTGTTTTTGGCACTGAATTGAACTTATGTGAATCACCAAAGTATGGAATGGAAATACTCTTCCCTGCCAAGCCAAGAAAAGCTCCAAACATTCATATGCAGAAGGATGATGTCGATGATGACGAAGATAACGACAGCAATGAGAACAACGATGACAATAATAACAGCGATGATGACGATGATGACAATAACAGCAATGATTATGACAATGATGATGATGACAATGACAATTTCTTATTCTGTGAGGTTTGGATATATTTTTAAAAGAGAAAAAAAAAAAAAAAAAAAAAA